>NW_022883098.1:0-260547 GCF_011952255.1 Bombus vosnesenskii
ACTTAACATATAATATTGTAGAGGTTAAGTGATAGAGGAACGAGTGGATGAATTTCTAATAGAAAAATATATTGAAACAACTATAAGTACAGGTATAGTGTATGAAGTCAAAATCAAATACATTGTTGCCATTATTTATTAATTTAATGTGTGATATTGTTGAGGTTAAATGATAGAGAAACGACTGGATGAATTTGTAATAGAAAAATATATAGAAATATAAGTATAGGTATAGTGAGATCAAAATCAAGTAAATTGTTATCGTTATTTATTAATTTAATGTGTGATATTGTTGAGGTTAAGTGATAGAGAAACGACTGGATGAATTTGTAATAGAAAAATATATAGAAATATAGGTATAGTGAGATCAAAATCAAGTAAATTGTTATCATTATTTATTAATTTAATACACGATATTGTTCAGGTTGACTGATAGAGAAACGAGTGGGTGAATTTGTAATAGAAAAATATATAGAAATATAAGTATAGGTATAGTGAGATCAAAATCAAGTAAATTGTTATCATTATTTATTAATTTAATACACGATATTGTTCAGGTTGACTGATAGAGAAACGACTGGATGAATTTTTAATAGAAAAATATATAGAAATATAAGTATAGGTATAGTGAGATCAAAAGCAAGTAAATTGTTATCGTTATTTATCAATTTAATGTGTGATATTGTTGAGGTTAAGTGATAGAGAAACGACTGGATGAATTTTTAATAGAAAAATATATAGAAATATAAGTATAGGTATAGTGAGATCAAAATCAAGTAAATTGTTATCGTTATTTATTAATTTAATGTGTGATATTGTTGAGGTTAAGTGATAGAGAAACGACTGGATGAATTTTTAATAGAAAAATATATAGAAATATAAGTATAGGTATAGTGAGATCAAAAGCAAGTAAATTGTTATCGTTATTTATTAATTTAATGTGTGATATTGTTGAGGTTAAGTGATAGAGAAACGACTGGATGAATTTGTAATAGAAAAATATATAGAAATATAGGTATAGTGAGATCAAAATCAAGTAAATTGTTATCATTATTTATTAATTTAATACACGATATTGTTCAGGTTGACTGATAGAGAAACGAGTGGGTGAATTTGTAATAGAAAAATATATAGAAATATAAGTATAGGTATAGTGAGATCAAAATCAAGTAAATTGTTATCATTATTTATTAATTTAATACACGATATTGTTCAGGTTGACTGATAGAGAAACGACTGGATGAATTTTTAATAGAAAAATATATAGAAATATAAGTATAGGTATAGTGAGATCAAAAGCAAGTAAATTGTTATCGTTATTTATCAATTTAATGTGTGATATTGTTGAGGTTAAGTGATAGAGAAACGACTGGATGAATTTTTAATAGAAAAATATATAGAAATATAAGTATAGGTATAGTGAGATCAAAAGCAAGTAAATTGTTATCGTTATTTATTAATTTAATGTGTGATATTGTTGAGGTTAAGTGATAGAGAAACGACTGGATGAATTTTTAATAGAAAAATATATAGAAATATAAGTATAGGTATAGTGAGATCAAAAGCAAGTAAATTGTTATCGTTATTTATTAATTTAATGTGTGATATTGTTGAGGTTAAGTGATAGAGAAACGACTGGATGAATTTGTAATAGAAAAATATATAGAAATATAGGTATAGTGAGATCAAAATCAAGTAAATTGTTATCATTATTTATTAATTTAATACACGATATTGTTCAGGTTGACTGATAGAGAAACGAGTGGGTGAATTTGTAATAGAAAAATATATAGAAATATAAGTATAGGTATAGTGAGATCAAAATCAAGTAAATTGTTATCATTATTTATTAATTTAATACACGATATTGTTCAGGTTGACTGATAGAGAAACGACTGGATGAATTTTTAATAGAAAAATATATAGAAATATAAGTATAGGTATAGTGAGATCAAAAGCAAGTAAATTGTTATCGTTATTTATCAATTTAATGTGTGATATTGTTGAGGTTAAGTGATAGAGAAACGACTGGATGAATTTTTAATAGAAAAATATATAGAAATATAAGTATAGGTATAGTGAGATCAAAAGCAAGTAAATTGTTATCGTTATTTATTAATTTAATGTGTGATATTGTTGAGGTTAAGTGATAGAGAAACGACTGGATGAATTTGTAATAGAAAAATATATAGAAATATAGGTATAGTGAGATCAAAATCAAGTAAATTGTTATCATTATTTATTAATTTAATACACGATATTGTTCAGGTTGACTGATAGAGAAACGAGTGGATGAATTTGTAATAGAAAAATATATAGAAATATAAGTATAGGTATAGTGAGATCAAATTAAGTAAATTGTTATCGTTATTTATTAATTTAATACATGATATTGTTCAGGTTGACTGATAGAGGAACGAGTGGATGAATTTGTAACAGAAAAGTATAATGAAACAACTATAAGTACAGGTATAGTGTATGAGATCAAATCAAGTAAATTGTTATCATTATTTATTAATTTAATACACGATATTGTTCAGGTTAACTGATAGAGGAACGAGTGGATGAATTTGTAATAGAAAAATATATTGAAACAAGCATAAGTATAGGTATAAGTATAAGTACAGATATAGTGTATGAGGTCAAAATCAGATAAATTGTTATTATTATTTACGTTGAAGTAGTCACCATTTCTGAGAAAACTCTACATCTGGTCTTTTTAGTTTTCTCAAACACTGAAGCCATCGATAGCGTATAGACAATAGACTGAGACGAAGGCAGGTCATAGACAGTGTAGACACATCAGAGATCAGGCCACGCACCACAGGCAGGGTGGTGCACGCCCAGATGTTTGCACATCCTTGGAGCGTACCCTCAATAGTCTTAAGTACCCACCAGGGGTCTTGGAATTTTCTTAGTTGCGGTCCTTCAGACCAAGCGAGTATCTCTTGTCTTAGGTTTCCTTTTACGTTTATTGTTTACTACGGGTTAACACGAAAAGTTAATTTTCCTCGCGTCTGGTACGTTCCGTTAGCAACTTTCTCGCGAGGGCGGTTAAAACCCTTCCTGGACCATCAACCTTCTTATTATCCAATCGGAAACGGTGTCTACTTCCCTCACTTCCCTAACCAAAATTGTCATCAACAAATCCGATAGTTCCGTGTCCTTAGACACACCCACTCCTAGCTTTGCTCAGACACAGTATCATCAGTAAAACTTCACTTATTCGGTATCCTTAGAATAGTCAACATATCTTTACCGGTGTCTACCCTTATAACAGTCGCGTACTTAACGTATCGGTGTAACTGGGTTTTACATAACCTTGTTGGAGTGAATTGTGATTTATGTGTGTTAATTCAGTGTGTATTCCATTGTGATTGCTGAATTCATAATAAAGTTTAATTAAAACAAAATTAATAGTTGTGTTACGACTCAGCTATTTTATTTTATCATCCAACCCTCGAGTTTACGTGACAATGGCTTCGGGGTTTTCAGTTATAGGGCAACACTGCTAGCGTGCGGATTTGGACTAGCTCAGAGTATATTCCTACTTGTACTTACACATCTGTATTAAAATATATTTTGTGCTTTACAATTTATCCACGCGTTCCTCTGTTCGTACATCTAATAACCTCAACAGGTTATGGGCCCAGAGCTGTAAATTGTAAGGTAGCAACGCGAAGTGAATAAATTGTTAAAGTGTTGTGCTTAGTAAAGTAAGTGGTAGTGTTAAAATGGAATTAGCAAGTGCGAAGATCGGGATGTTACGCGGCGAAGAAAATTGGCTCCAGTGGCGTTTTGTCATGCGTACGCTTTTGGAGGAAGATGGCGACCTGATCAACGTGTGTGAAGGGAATTTGTCATCCAGGTAACAGCGCGGAGGAAGAAATCGCCCGTGAATGATTTTTGAAAGCAGATCGATTAGCGAGAAAATTAATCGTGACCTCAGTAGGAAAGAAACCGTTGGATCTTCTTTTATGTTGCACGACAGCACATGAAATGTGGAAAAAGCTGAATACAGTATATGACATAAAATCGGATGAGAATTTAAATATGGTCCAGAAGCAGTTCTTCGATTTTAAATGGGAAGAATCTGAAAATGTCTCTTACAACCTATCAAAGTTGGAACTCATAGCGGCGAAGATGAAAGCCCTTGGGAGTGAAATTGGCGAGAAAATGCTGATAACACGCATTTTATCGGTGTTACCAAACAAATTCGATCATTTTCATAGTGCGTGGGATTCGGTGGAAGAAGGAAAGAAGACCTTAGACAGGCTTAGTACCAGGCTGATGACAGAAGAAATCAGATGGAAGAAAGACGACCAGGGAACATCGGTGGCGCTGGTAACAAAAGGTAACAAATATAAAAGGGAACAGCAGAAGCAGCCAAGCAAACGTGAATACGAGAAACAAGGACCAAGCTGTTTCAATTGTGGAAAAGTTGGCCATCTAAAAAAGGATTGTTTTAGATGCTTTATATGCAAAAGGAAAGGCCACACCAGTAAAAATTGCTTTAAAAATAATAAAGGAAACAACAGTAGAGACAACCAAGAAACCAGAAATCAAAATCGAGATCACAGCGGAATTGATCTATTAGAAAGCACCTCAACGATACAAGCGGCAAACCATGATGTTTGGACATTCGACTCAGGAGCTACGGATCATATGACAGTACGACAAGAATGGTTCGACATCGTCGAAACATTCGACAACACGGTGAAGATAGAGATCTTTAAGCATATGCTATGTGTAGACAATACTAGTGCCATGGAATTAATTAAGAATGCAGAATTCCATCAAAGAAGATGTAAGATATCACTATTATTTTGTAATTTTTGAGATCATTTCTTGCGAGATTTATACAATAGGGGCGAAATTGATGTAATGTATGTAACAAGCGAAAAGCAACTGGCAGATATATGTACAAAAGCGTTGCCAAAACCAAGATTTGAATATTTAAGATAAATGAATATTTAGGTTTGAGAAATAAAAAAGATATTAAAAGGTAATTGTTTGTAGGGATGTAGAGTTTTTAGGGAGAGTGGTCGAAGTGGTCACCACTTCTAAGAAAACTCTACATCTGGTCTTCTCAAGCACTGAAGCCATCGACAACGTACAGACAATAGACTGGGACGAAGGCAGACCATAGACAGTAAAATGGCGACGACGGCTTTGGGGGTTTCAGATATAGGGTAACACTGCTAGCGTGCGGATCAGGACCAGCTCAAATTATATTCCTACTTGTACTTACACTTCTATATTAAAATATATTTTCTATGTTACAATTCATCCACGCGTTCCTCTGTTCATACATTTAATAACCTCAACAATAAGTGTAGGTATAGTGTATGAGGTCAAGATCAAATAAATTGTTATCATTATTTATTAATTTAATACATAATATTGTTCAGGTTGACTGATAGAGGAACGAGTGGATGAATTTGTAAAGAAAAATATATTGAAACAAGTATAAATACAAGTACAATGTATGAGGTAAAAATTAACAATTTATTTATCATTATTTACTGATTTAATATATGATATTGTTGAGGTTAAGTGATAAAGAAATGACTGGATGAATTTGTAATAGAAAAATATATTGAAACAACTATAAGTACAGGTATAGTGTATGAGGTAAAAATCAACAATTTATTTATCATTATTTATTAATTTGATGTATATCGTTCAGGTTGACTGATAGAGGAACGAGTGGATGAATTTGTAATAGAAAAATATATAGAAATATAAGTACAGGTATAGTGAGATCAAATTAAGTAAATTGTTATCATTATTTATTAATTTAATACACGATATTGTTCAGGTTGACTGATAGAGAAACGAGTGGATGAATTTGTAATAGAAAAATATATAGAAATATAAGTATAGGTATAGTGAGATCAAAATCAAGTAAATTGTTATCGTTATTTATTAATTTAATGTGTGATATTGTTGAGGTTAAGTAATAGAGAAACGACTGGATGAATTTGTAACAGAAAAATATATTGAAACAACTATAAGTACAGGTATAGTGTATGAGGTAAAAATCAACAATTTATTTATCATTATTTATTAATTTGATGTATATCGTTCAGGTTGACTGATAGAGGAACGAGTGGATGAATTTGTAATAGAAAAATATATTGAAACAAGTATAAGTATAGTGTATGCTGATCCAGATGCTCACTCTTACAGTGATACAATACACTAGGAAGAAAAAGGATAGAGAGCATCTTCATATATTTGCAGCAAAGGACATTACCAAAAAGTTAACCTTGGTGTGTAGCTGTAGCTGAAAGCTACAAGAAACAGCGATAAAAATCTACTCATAGCTCTTTTGTCTCTAGACCTTGTAATCTAAAACAAAATTTATATTCAAGGGCACAATAATATGCACCTCTCCGTGTTTGGAATTTTTTTCACTAAATCCTATTCTCTTTGTAACAGCGGTTTGCAGTTCACGGATATACAAAAGCAAAGATGTAGAGTTTTTCTTGAAGTAATTACTTCAACAGACCGTACAAGTGTTTCTTCATTATATCCTTTTTTTATATTATATACTTGTAACTAAAATTAACTCTTCCATGAACGATGGAAATTAGTTTTTCTACAAACTCAAGTCAGAAAATATAAGAATACATTTCCGTTTTTTTTTTAAGTTACTGCGTACCACATAAAGCGTCTACATTTTGCAGTTTTAACTTGGTACAATATGTCCAATACGGAAATATATTTAATACTCTTGATCGTAAACGACTGTATATGAAATACATCGATTTTAAAATAAACGTATCTTTTATTTTAACAAATCAGTCGCTAAGGAAAACTTGTAATGTTTATGTTACAGGGACCCCCTCGACTCCAATAATGCCAGGGGGCACACCTGGGACGCCATCTTCTAAAACCAAGGTAAAGTAACAAATCCTCCTTTCATATTTCAACGAGCTACATATCCTTCCGCCACAAGAAAACAAGGTGACAGATAAATATCACTATTTTCCATAAAACATTATTTACCACATTGTAATAATATACTTCTCAAAAAAGAAAATATTCTCCGTAATTAAATAATTAAGTAACCTAATTTTTTGATTTAATTGAACAACGTAAAAATGATAAATTGAGTAACAATCAATACATGTTGCAGGACAAGATAATGATGAGAACGAAGGTCGTGGTAGCTCTGTACCCTTTTCGAGCGATCGAGGGTGGCGATTTATCCCTCGAAAAGGTAAGGGAAATTCGGTTTTTCGCTTTTTTATTGAAAGAATGAAAAAAAACAACACTCACAATAAACCGTATCATGAGTCGACTTATCCGCGTGGTACGACGTTCGCGAGTATCGATAGGTTATAAAATATGTAATACGCGTTTAAACGGCGATACAAAGGATCGATGCACGGGATCGTTTAACGGACGGTTCTGTTATGCAGTTTTAATTACATCGGGGAGAACCTGAAGCCACAATAATTGCCCATTGAAACGGAAATCCGAATCACATAAAAGCAAACGACAGTCGATATTCGATTGTGAATGGGCCTTCCATATCTTTTCGTGCTTTGCGAAGATTCCAATAATTATGCGTTCGAATGGTACGAAATCGCATTCAGCTAGAGTAGCTACGTAGCGAATATAGTTTACGATCCGACGTTAAACCGAACGTTACCGCGGTCTATGGTAGGAAACTGCATTGTTTCCTATCAAATCGAATTAAATCGTAGCGCGTGCACTCGAGCTGAATCGATTGGAATCGTGTTATGTACAACGTGAAAGAAGGAAAAAAGCAAACTAGCATTACATGGTACGTATCGTAGCCAGTTATGTCAAACTGTACCAAACGAAATCAAATCGGATCGCGTCGTAGAGATGAAAATCATACGTCGATAAAGTAAAGCGTATCATATCATATGAGGGTAAATGTTATCCTAAGAATCTGTGTTATACCACGATGCAAACTAAAAGGTATGGTAGCAAACTGAACTACGTAAATTACGCCGTTTGTATCGGTTCAAATGGAACTTGACCAACCACAATTTAATCGCGTCGAACACTTGTTCGTCCTATCGAATCCAAACACGCGTACATATTACGTTAATAACCGCGCCACTATAAATCGACTTGATTCATGCGCTATATCATACAGAATCGAACAGGCAAATTGAATTACGAGGATATAGAAACTTTACACCGCTGTCCAAAGCTTTCGAAGGAGTTAAGTAAAATCTTGAATTTTTTCGATCATTCCTTGCGGAAAATACAGATAGTATTTTTTGTTCCAAAATGACCTGGTTCTGGCTTGACACAGTAGACCGTCTAGTTTAGGTGGATAAATGGATTAAATAATTCTGCTACCTTCGATAGGTCACATTTCGCGTGATCATGTTTTCTGTTGCAGAAAAGCTTCTTCGATTTTAAGAAAATATGCAAGAATCATTAAAAATGATTTGCGCGCGATTTTTTGTCTAATTCTAACTATTCTAATTTGTAAGTACTTGAAAACAAGCAATAGAACGGTAACAAATACGGATACAATGTTCCATAGAACCCTATTTACTGACGAGCTTTTTCTTATTATATTCTTATTATATTACATTACTTAACACGTTCAATGCCATGGGATTAGGTTGGGGTTAGGTTAACTTAACCTCCACGGCGCCCCACGGCCAAGTTGAGAGCCGGTCACCGGTGACAGTGTAAAACATATAAAAATAGTTTTATTTATACATGAAATATATTATGTGCGTCCTCCACCAGTAGCTGTCGAACATGGGAAAACCCGCTATGTCCGTGTTTTACCTTAATGAACAGTAACCCTAAAAAACGTTTCGACTTGAAAGATGTTTGATGGCAATTAAAGGGTATTGACAATAAAGTAAAAACTGTCACATCTTGTGACGATTCTTTAGGATTATTGCTGGTCCGAATAAATATGACCAAGGGATGGATTATGGTTTATGATAGGTCCCGGAATCCAATAACGTAGAACAATTATTTAGCAACGCGAAGAAACAATATGAGATAATTGATAATCGCAAAAAGTAAGTGAATCGGGTGAAATTGCACTACAGCGCCGCGGATGTTACCGGTGACCTCAGTGAGATAAATTCATTAGCGATGATTATACACCGTAGCATATCTGTTGTAGGTAATATTTCAATATTATATGTATGTCATAATAAAAAGTTCACCGTGGCGCCACGGCCAAACCTTGTAAAACTGTCGTGACATTCAGCGTGTTAATATATTATATTACAAAAGAAAGAATATAGAAGTACAGGAGAAACCGGAGAAAATAAGGAATTTTTGAAAAATGTATATGTCGTTAGAAATGTAATTTTTCTTTCTACAGAATCCGTCTGGTTAAAATATTACGGTTACTTTTAACCTAACAACCAAGCAATATTTAGTTCACCAAAAGATATAACTGTTTGGGAACTTTTTGACAATAGATGGCGCACCTAAAACCACCACATGCTTTTAACGAGGAAACAAAGTTCGGTCAAGGATCATCGTCAGCAATTTCCTTTCTAAAACTATTGGTCGATCGTGCGACCGTTTTAATTCAAAACACATGGCGTTATGGGAAGATTCGAAACCAGCGTTACATTTCCAAGTTATAATCTGGATACAGCTGGATCCTGCGGTTAAATAACGGTCCGTGTAATGTCCTGCGTCGATCATGTTATTGTCGACGTAAGCAGCAGCATCTCTGGCATTCCACGGGCTCTCTGGTTATCCTCTAATATGCAGAGAAACCTTGGGTCCCATTAACACTTGAACACGTACGGCGCACCACGTTCCATCAGACATTAAATTAACAAAGAGATATTTTATGGTTTTCGAAAATTTACTAGACGTTCCAGAATAGTTTTCTAAATCCTCGCTGTATCAATAAGGACCAAAATATGTGAATAAATTGAATTAACACAAAGGATATAACCTAACAAACACGAAGATGGTATCCCGCTGGGAGTAGCCACCCACATGATAATCAAACAGCCAAAAAATTCTACCAAATGTCTAAATCGGACAAATTGTGAATGTAAACAACTAAATAAAATAAAAAAAAGAAAAAAATTGAATTAACGAGCTTAATACATACAATAAATAAATCGACGATAGACGCGTTTGTTACTCGCGAAATTTAACGTATTATATTTTGTGGTGTTCAACAATTCACTAAATACGATTCACTAGTCATACGATTCAGTGTAACTTCCGGTTGAGGTTATTTGACAATCATGACGCGTAATGATCGAGGTCGAATAATCGACGCTCAGAATTACTTGGAAATGATCGACGATTCTCGAAGTCATAGCATTTTCAATCAAGGTGAAAATCATGGATGGTTGTCGAGGTTATGGTTGGTTTTTAACATTAGTCGAAGTTGTTTCGTTCAAGTTTAAGATTATTTGGAGATACATTGTCATCGAGAGTCACATCGAAGGTTGTATTATTCGCGGTTAGAATTAAAAGTCATTGATTGATACTTGTCAACGCCGTATCGTATACAGAATTTAAATTATTCAAGTATGATGAATGAATAATAATAAATTGTTTCGTATTGCAGGGTGCAGAGTACGAGGTGCTGGATGACTCTCAGGAACATTGGTGGAAAGTCAAAGATGAACACGGGTATGTAAAGGCTGCATCATATTCAACAAAAGAAGAGCAAAGCAAAAGAAGCGTAATTTTAATTCTACGTAGAATCATTTTTGCTACATTTATTTTTAATATGTTGCCTCGCTTCTAATTTATTTATTTACGTCTTTTGTCCTAAAACTTTCTCTAAAATTTCCTTGAAAACTTATTACCATTTTAGCAAACATTAATTCAAGCGAGTAAAACCACACATCGGATCGAAAGATCTCGATCGAGATCAAGCTTCAATTTAATTAGATCCAGCCAATTATGCAAACCCTTGCTGCAAGCGGTAATTAGGATTAACGACGTTTCGCTCGATACCCATATCTTCGTAGCAATTTGCATGCTCGGCAATCGAGTGCTTTTAATGGCTTAGGTTCCTCTCTTCGTACTCCCTGATGACTACTTAACGCAACCAAAAGCAGATTAGGGCTATGCATTCGTTGGTAGACGATTCGACTGGCGAACGTTATAATAAGACGTGTAGCAAGTAAACACGAGCCAAGGGAAACTGTACTTGGCATGTAAAATATGTATATTAGCGTGCTGCATGTGTAAAGGACTGATAAACGTAGTGGTGTAAGTCAGTCCACTAACTAGCTTTTATAAAATAATATTCTGCATTTATTGCTATAAAAAATAGCTTACATTTTTTCACTAACAATAATGTTACAATTTAAACCTAATTTTATTGATAATGAGATTAAGGGGATGATACTCTTAACCGTTATGAATTATGTTACCAATTTGACCAACATTTTGCCGGTTTGGTAAACAATTATCTATTGTTCAAGCTCAGAAATAGTTCTTTGCTCTTCCCAAAAGCATACTTGTTTGAGTTACGTCACTTTTGAAATTTTGAAATATGTAGAGCAATCGACGTACACACAAATGATATTGACACAATCAAAATTGCCTATTCGTTTTGCATATTTGAGCACCGAATATATGCGTGGAAACGAAGCAGGATAATGATAAAATGACGTCCATTACACGATATGATGTTACTTTGTCTGCTATAAATTCGTAATTGGATTTTATCAAAACTTAAGCATAATGTTCGTTTGCGAAGTTTCATCAAATTTCCGTGACATCGGTTTGTTAATAATTGCACAATGTTTGTACAATATTTATAGAATAGTTTGGACAGAGAATAACGTAGAACAATTAATTGTAACCTCTGATTCTCCTTTCAGATCCATCGGTTACATTCCTAGCAACTACGTGAAGGAAAAGGAACTCCTGGGTCTTCAGAAATATGAGTACGTACCTGCAGGGAGTTCATACATAATTTATGCTTTTTTAATATTATGTAATGTTGTGAGGTAGTGATAAAATGTATTAAATTGAGTAATTAGTAAGATAAGATTTCAGAATGTAAATGTAAATATCATGTAAGCCGGAAACTATAGATTATAATAAATAAGGAACTAATTAATGAACGAACACTATATGTAATGATGATTGAAATATAATGATTGGAATTGTAGGTGGTACGTAGGTGATATGTCCAGACAACGTGCAGAATCATTGCTCAAACAGGAGGATAAGGAAGGTTGCTTCGTCGTACGTAATTCGTCTACCAAAGGGCTGTACACGCTTTCTCTCTACACTAAAGTGTAAGTGTTTTCACATACGACCCTACTTTACACATTAACAATTGTAGAGAAAATTAATAAGAAGATATTCATATCGTTATAGCCCACATCCTCACGTAAAGCACTATCACATCAAACAAAACACTAGAGGAGAGTTTTATCTGTCCGAAAAACATTGCTGTGGCTCAATACCAGACTTGGTTAACTATCACAGGCACAATAGCGGTGGACTAGCCAGCAGACTGAAAACCAGTCCTTGTGATCGCCCTGTGCCACCAACTGCTGGCCTCAGTCATGGTTTGTAATTTCGAGACTGTAGATTCTTATATATTTATGGGAATTATAAAGCAAAAATGTATGCTGGTCACATAATACGTAAAAATGTATAAAATATCTAAGATAGAATACACGTTATAATATTCAGGAGGCAAAACAAATCTTCTGCTTTCAAAAATCTAAATCTTATTTCTTTAATACTGCTCATGAAAATATGAATCTGCATAAATATCCATAGTCTAGTAATTTCCAAAAGAAAAAAGGGAATTACAAAGGCGTTAAGAAGTAAACCATTTTCTGCAGAATGTAGCAAGTCTTTGATTTACAGATAAGTGGGAGATTGATCCAGCAGAATTGCACTTGTTGGAAGAACTTGGCTCTGGACAATTTGGCGTAGTGCGAAGAGGAAAATGGCGCGGTTCTATAGATGTTGCAGTAAAAATGATGAAGGAAGGCACGATGTCTGAAGATGATTTTATAGAGGAAGCTAAAGTGATGACGTAAGCCGATAATTAAATCAATCTTTTAACACGTTGATTGCCACGCGTTTTCAAAGAAATCTCCGTCAGGCCACGCGTGCAGCAGTACCGAGCGTTCTCTGCTAGGTACTCCCATCGATATTTTAGTAATGCGAGTCGCTCAAGTGATGGTCTCAAGAATGATCTCTCGTTTTTTTCGTTTCCATTTCTTCGCATTTGTTTCTCATCTCTTCAGTTTCTGCAAATTCAGTTTGAATCTTGGCTGAGCAAGGAACGGTATAACTTAAAATCTCTGCCCTAATTCATTACAACGTCGAAAAGAAAAATTAAAAACTTAGAAATAAGTTTTACATTCTAAATAATTTTTTTAATAAACCATTTTCGTATTACTTGTATAACAATTGGACAGTTTTATTATTATGGAATATCTTTTCAAATACCTACGACGATCCTTCGCAAGTAGTCAAATAAGCGACACCCGAATATGGATTACGCGGCCTGACCAGAAACTTTGCTGACACCCGAATACGGGTGTCGTGGCAGTCAACGTATTAATAATTGTAGTGTTAAGAAATAAATTTAGAGAATGACAAATGTTAAATTATTGGGTATAGGAAACTTCAACATCAGAATTTGGTCCAACTATATGGCGTTTGCAGTAAGGACAGACCAATATATATTGTCACTGAATACATGCGACATGGATCTCTGCTCAACTACCTCCGTCGTCATGAAGCAACTCTAGGAGTAAATGTTGGTCTCCTTTTAGACATGTGCATACAGGTAAATTCAAAATTGCTAAATGTCATTCCTTCATTTCTTAATCATTCTAATTATTAATGCTAATTGAAATACTCTGAATTACAGGTTTGCAAAGGCATGGCTTATTTAGAAAGGCATAACTACATTCATAGAGATCTTGCTGCACGCAATTGTTTAGTGGGCTCAGAAAATGTGGTAAAAGTTGCAGATTTTGGATTAGCAAGGTGAAAACCTTTTCTATATTATGCAGCTTCTTGTACTCCTTGTTCATAGTTACTAATTAGAAATCTTTTAATTTCGTTGTAGGTATGTACTGGATGACCAGTATACTAGTAGCGGAGGCACCAAATTTCCAATCAAATGGGCGCCTCCAGAAGTGCTGAACTACACTCGCTTCAGCTCAAAATCAGACGTCTGGGCCTATGGAGTGCTTATGTGGGAAGTATTCACATGCGGAAAGATGCCTTATGGTCGCCTAAAAAACACCGAAGTTGTGGAAAGAGTGCAACGCGGAATCATATTGGAAAGACCTAAAGCCTGCTTCAAAGAAGTCTACGAGGTTTGCCATAGCCATATCGTATTCCGAATTATTTACGCTATGATGTACAAGGTGGTCCACACAACTGCTTCATGTTATAACTCTGTTACCAGTACAGTTAGAGAAAAATGTCGAAGGAGAAAGATGGATGATGATGGATGGCTCTTTTACATAGAATGACGAGAGAAATCTATCTATGTAATAAAAAGTATGCATTTCCATTTTAAAAAGATAATGCAATTATTGATTGCACATACACCACTGTACTTCCAAAAAAGACATGGTCCTACGGATATAATACTTTTTGGATCATTCATGTTCCTTCTTTGACATTTTTCTGTAACTGCACTGCTAACGGAATTATAACATGAAACAGTTACCTGAATCACTCAGTATACATAATATGTAAAGAAATAAACATGATTATTTTCAAGGAATTCTTCTAATAAGATCATCCTACAACAACCCCAAGACTTAAACAGGAACTCTATTTGTATATTAATTGATTATTTGTGTTTTAGGTAATGCGAAAATGCTGGGCCCATTGCCCGGAAGTACGACCCTCCTTCCGCGTACTGAAGGAGCAGCTAATCAGTGTGTCTCAAGGTCTGCTCAATGATTGACTCAACCTTCTACGGTGTATGCGCCTATCGTCGCCTTCGAGCCGGTCAATACAGGCGGCAAAATCTCCATCGCTCGAGCGATCGCCCTCAATACTACCATCGTCTAACTCGTCATCGTCGTACAACTCAGCAACATTACCGTCATCACGTAAAACACGTGCACCCGCCACTCTACCACCCTCGGTTGATTTTCTACATCTCTCGTCATCCACGTGTAAATTAAAGAAAGAAGGGTCATCCTCACCAAGTACACCCGGCCACCAACCTAGTCAACCATCATCAAGCTCGTTGAACGTCTGTGACATTTGCAGTTCCTACGGACACCCGTGGATTGAAATTTGCAAGGCGATACGAGCCACTAAAGGCAAATAAAAGTTGTGTGTGTGTCCCGAAAGTATGTGTGTCGATTTCAACGATTGTATTAACGCAGCTTACAAAACAACAGAAAAGAAACGAGAAAAGCGAACAAAAAAAAAAAAAGAAAGAAGAAGAACAATATTAATACGACATTATTTGACCCTGCAGTATCGCGACCCTTTACCCTCGTACCCTTCGCTCCCCTTCTCTGTCTTTCTCTCTCTTTTCTTTCTCTTTCCTTCTATGATCTAAATCAACTTTCAAAAATTTCCTCTTTACTATAGACATTTTAGATGTTATTTTTTCTCGTCGAACGAAAACGATCCGAGTGCGTGATATTATTATGTGTTTCTCGGATATATCAGGTTTTTTCAATCTATCCTAATCTTCAACTCTCCAACCCCCTGCCTTGTCCATCATGAGTTTCAGAGTATCTGTTCCACGCAACGATACGAATGCATTTACAAATAGAACAGTAGTATTTATTGATTGTCCTTCGAACAGGATATATTAGTAAGTTGTGATTTTGCCGTAGAAACGTGTACTGTCCTTTTGTTATCGACTTTTTAACGAGAACACTAAACGTAACTCCACGAATGAGAACATTATTTCTGCTTGATAAGTGAATTTAATAAATGAATGTCTCACTTGTGTATTATATACTATGACAATTTAATAAAATAGAATAAAGAAAAATAACATGTCCTGTTGTATTACCGGTATTATTTGTAGATTTAGAATCATTAATAACAATATTACTCGCCTAACAGACGCATTTTCACCAATTGTTATTGTATCTTTCATAGAGCGAGCTCTACCTAGCTTGACGATATCTTCATAATACAAATTTAAATGAAAGTAGATTATTTTAGAGCATGCAACTTTAAGAATATTGTTACGTCGCGTGGGGTAGTCCGTGCACCGTCCTTCATGGTCTGATCGTCAAAGGCCCACACACAGTAATTTAGACCCTCAATAAACCTAAGGAACCACCATAAACAGAATCTTTTTAACTGAATCTTCAATCCTGTATTTTCTGCGTATGGCTGGTCCTTAGAACAGTCCTTAAGTTTGTTATTAGGTTTGTTGTTAGGTTAGGTGTTATTTGTTAGATTTAGGTAAAAATCACGGAGGAAGCGGGTAGTTACCTAACGCGAAAAACGAATATTGTCTAACGGAAAAGCTGATGTTTCCCATGAACAAGATCACTCACGATCCACGTTGATAGGAAGCTTCCTCCTCCTATCTGCATTCATTAACGTGGGTCATAACCAATGGACATCGCGGATCGTTATCCTCACTTTCCTGACGAGTGTAAACAACGAATCCGCGTTCTTCGTTCAAAGAGCACACGCTTACCGAGCTTTCCTCCATAATAACATAAGAGCGAATAGTCAGTTAAAACACAGTTCGAGGAACAGAAGGAGTCAGAAGTCAGTCAGCAGAATTTTCAAGTCGAAGACAGTCAATCGACAGAAGATACATCATCACAGTCGCCAACATAAAACGAGTCTCAGGTCGTATTCATTCGTAGTTTGGCATTCCACATGTGCAACATTGTACCACTTTGAAGTTGTTGGATCTTTGGAAATATATATTGACCTATTAATATCAGCGGTATATTTATTCAACCACCCTTATTATCTTAACCGAAATAAGGGATGGAACGATTCGTGGCGCCAATTATTCAAATCGTAACGAGAATTTACGACCCCCGTTGGCGCGCTTCTTCGAGATCGCGTCTCCCCACGAACGGTCGAAAGTTCAAATATAGAACTTTATACTTTTAATCTTAGAGTAAAAAACCCTTTAAAAAAACTCTTATATTCTTTAATTCATAATTATCAGGATATTTTAGCAAGAGATACTGTATACATATATGCACATTAGAGAAAAATTTCGTTTTAATTGTTTGAATTATATCAAGCGTCTGTCAATGTTTGTTCACGCGACTGCAAAAGTCGTATTGATCATTCAGAATATTGCACAATAGTGTTAATTCGCGTCGTGCTCAAGCCGTAACAGTTAAATATTTATGTTGTTCAAAGATATTATTGTCTAATTGAGGTCGAAAATTTCATAGGCTGTCTTTTTGGGCAACTCCCGTCCATCGTGAAGTACTTTACCGGAAGTAACATGCGCCACAGGAAGGATCACGTGAAGTTCTAAACGTCTGCACGAAAATTTGTATCTTTACCAAAGGTATCATGTAGATGTAGATTATATAGCATGTATGAAAAATCCCTACATATGAGAATAAATATTCTTCGCGAGGATACGTTATATTACGCTTCAATATGTTCGAAAAACATAATTGTAATTAGAATTGGCGTGCTTAATGATAGTATGGGTGAATATATGCATCTAGAAGCACATCACGAAGCGGGAATTTGAAACAATTCAGCAATATATAAAGGTGAGTAATAAAATACAAGCACCATCCTCCATAAAAAGCAGAACATCCAGCCATTCGAAAGAGATTTAACATAAAAATCGGCATAATATAAAAAGAGTTTAACAAAAATAGGTTACCTTAATAATCAACACAATCTTCACTAAAATTGTAATTGTCGTCACGTGAATTTAAGTTTATGATACATCACTAGGGAAATTAGAATATTAGACATTTGTTGAATATACAATAATCCGTAACCTTCAAAAACTCAATTGCACTATTAATACCTCTTTGTTGATAAAGGATCTTATCAGTATATATATGGAGCTAGTAATTCTAAAAATTATATGAACGATGGCATAAAAAAATAAAGTTGACTCACCGATAGAAGTTTATTTCATTACAAATTCACGATTACTACACATTCCACAATCCATTGATTTCGAGGACGATTTTTATCATATTCATAAAAGTACTTTACCACTATTATTGTTACTTTTATACCGCACTATATTGGCATGAAGCATAAATATCAAACACCAACGTTATAAACATGCACCAAAACTTTTTTTTTAAGTATTAACACGATTACAAATTAAACATAACACAGCAGTCACAGAATTCAAACTGATTGAAACTTTGTTTCAGAGGGTCTGCAGTAGCTGGTAGATGGCTCATGACTACGCGAGCACAATTCGAGTGCGCGACATTCAATACTTACTTTTCGTTAACCTATAAAATTTTGATAATTTATTTTATAAATTTGTAAAAACTTGTTATATATGTATAATTCTTATATAAGCATATTTTACGATTTATAGAAATTATTTTCTTCTTTAAACAAAACGTCATTATAAAATATATAATTATTAGTATATATCTATTAATGTATCCCATTTCAGCATCGACATTTCTGTATTATTAAATGTTCCTATGTCGTGTAACGTAAATAAGCGATGAGCATGCATTTTCTAAGCAGTTTTTCTATTATTAAATATCACAGGTAATAATTGGAAAGAAAATGTAATAAGAAAATGTATAAGTGTATCTAGTAAGTTATTTGTAGTAAATGTAACTTAACTTTGTCTATAAAAAATTTTATATTGATCCAAACATAAAACACAAAGAACTTTCTTATCGCTTATTTTTAATCATCTTATAACTTGATCTTTTAGAAAACAGTTTTTAGGACATCTTATCGCTAAATTTAGTACTATGGCACACCCATTAGTTGCAGTATGTCAAATGACATCAACAAATGATAAAGAAAAAAATTTACAAACTGTACGAGAACTAGCTGAGAGGGCTAAATCTAGGACAGCTTGTGTAAGCACATACAATAAAACTTTAATTTCATTTTTTTAATATTATTTATATTTACATAAATTTTTACAATACTTTGATAGATTGCTTTCTTTCCTGAAGCCTGTGATTATTTAGCTGATAATAAAAAAGATATAATAGCCATGGCTCAACCTTTGAATGGATCAATAATATCAAGCTACAAAGAAATTGCTAAAGCAAATAAAATTTGGTTATCGTTAGGTGGATTACATGAAGCAGTAAGCTTAAATTTCTTTTTATTTCTTTACAAAAAAAATATTACAATTGTTTTTTATTAATCCATATATTCTAATTACATATCTATAGTTAAATGACGATAAATATCATATAAGTAATACACATGTTGTAATAAACAGTGAAGGGGAAATAGCCAGTATTTATCGTAAAATCCATTTATTTGATATGGACAATAAAACTACTGGCGTGAGATTGATGGAATCAGATTATGTCTTAGCAGGGCAAAAGATTGAACCACCTATATCAACACCAGCTGGTAAATTAGGCCTCAGTATTGTATCCTTTCTAAATTTTATAATCTTGTTCTTCAAGTCTAAGAAATTGTATTTACTTAACAGTAATATTAGTGTTATGATATGCGTTTTCCCGAATTATCTCTTTCATTAAGAAATATGGGAGCAGAAATTCTCACATATCCATCAGCATTTACATATCAAACAGGTGCTGCTCATTGGGAGGTATTATTGCGTGCAAGGGCTATAGAAACACAATGTTATGTTATAGCTGCAGCTCAAACTGGTACACATAACAAAAAGAGAGTGAGCTGGGGTCATGCAATGGTAAATAATTTTATAGTTTATGCTAATTTTATTACATTAAATATGATGCTATATGTATAAAATTTTGTCAGATTATTGATCCATGGGGAACTATAGTAGCGCAGTGTAGTGAAAAAACTGATATGGTTTTAGCAGAAATTGATTTAAACTTATTAAAACAAATTCGGCAAAATATGCCGTGCGAAAATCATCGTCGAACAGATGTATATCCTAAAATAGAACCCTGTAATCTTTAATTTAAATGATGTATATATGCGTATATATCTACATAATTAGCAAAAAGAAAGGAAAGGAGCAAATGCTCGTGCTAAGCCCGATATTTTATGTAAAGTAACTAGGGATTGAAATGTAATAAACATTATATTTTCTTAATATACATATATAAAACAAACATTTATTATGATGAATTTTATTGTACATACTGTCTAATATAACTTATAAATATTAACTTATAAATATTTGTACCGTAAAGATGTAAAGTAGGTGAAAATATATTGCTACAATTGTAATTGTGGACAATTTTTGTACATATGAAACTGAAAGTATAACAAACTACTAAGAAATTGTAATGCAGATATTCTAATAAAATGTAAAATAATATTTTGTAGAATGTTATAAAGAATGCAATAAATTATACATCATTTATTATGATAATTCAAGTTATTAATTCATTTAGTAATTTTATTAAAACTTCAATTATTTATCCAAAAATGGCACATGCTATATCTATGGATATAGATGTAATATTTATTATTTGCTACCTATAAGATACAAAGTATTATTAAAATAAGAGGCTAATATAAAATTTATCATTAGTCATATCCACATACCTTCACTTGTATCTATTCTTTGGGATCCTATAAGATCTGCTTCAACTCCTTGCAGCGCCCAATTATGTTCATATATTTCCAATGCTTCCCATTCTGATTTGAAAGCAGCTTTTGGATCTGGTGGCATAGACATTGCAGCACCTGATACTTGATCCTGTAAAAGTCTGGAGGTATCAGCAGCATTGCTTTCTCCAAGGACAAGTGTATAAATGGAACGTAATCCAAACACATTAAGGAAATACCAAGATGCAGATGAAACCCATGCAGCATCAAGTGTAGCTAATTCTATACCACGTTGCAACATTGGTTTGAAACGTAATGTCAAAGGAAATGGTACTTTAGCTAAAATATAATTATTACTGTTAATTTGAAAAGACTGAATTTATGCTCTAGATCATACATATAACCCTTTGAACGTACTTGTTACAAAGCCAGAAAACATCCAGTTAATCCAGCCACCTATTAATACCATTGGTAAAACATTAGTTACATTTCCCTTTAACATATCTGTCATCATATTAGGATCTGTCATTGGGTTCTGCGATACTGGGGCACGTTTTTGTGTTTTAAAATATCCTGTCTCTTCATTATTAAAGAAATGCCTTCTGCTAATAAATGCCATTTTTGGAATATATTGACCATTTTCTCTTAGCAGCCTAGAGCGTATCATCACTTGACTAGAAAACATCAAAGTATATAATAATGAAATGTTTCGACAGGTTGGAAATACACTATATTTATATATTCACATATACAATTTATAGATTCACGTAATCACCTGTCTTGTACTTGATGAAGCTCAACCTTTTTCTGTGAGGCAAGTAATATTGAAACATAATGTCGAATAATGCCTACGAGAAACGTAATCACAACGATAGGTAAGAACACCCATCCTCGAATGTTTGGATCTAAAATCAACTCAGCCATACCACTTGTCGCTACACCGAAATTTACGCGGAAGAAAGAAGAAAAGTAAGAAAATTAAATAGATTGAAGAACATTTTACAAAGGCAAGAATATGTGCATGTTAATACCAGTTGCCAGTTATACATAGCAGGAGCCCCCTAGACGACACGATATAGAAATAATGATTCATACCTCACCGATAATAAAGTGTATTTAATGTATTTTTTGCAGCATATAAAGCAACTAAATTAAATAAAATTCCTTCAGGATTACGTATACATTATGCACATATAAGAAATAAATTTTTAATGTTCATGAAAAAGTTAGAATACATTAATTCTACATATATAAATACTTGTAACATATAAAAGTGCTTATTATTCACTCGCGTATTTGTATTTATGTATGCATTTTACTGATATTCTAAAATTTTATCTCTGAATAATACATTAAAAACTCAATTCTCACTTTTGTAATTAATAATACAAAACTATATTTCGCTGATAACAATAAAAGAAGAGCGGAACAATATGTAAGTACTTAGTATAATAAGTTATATTCGATGAAATTTCCCGCTCTTGGAAGAATCAACTTCGTTATCGACGTGTAAGCCTGGAACGTGGAGCAGAATCCCGACGGAGGGCAGTGTCAATCGCTCGCATTTGGCGGCGTGATGTTCGTCGGGACACCTACATTACATTCGTATAATGTGATTCAGTTTCGCCAGCGCTATTACGGGGTGAGATTTGCAAAGTGTGTCTGAACATCTCTCTCTCGAAAAGTGCGTCGCACGTAAGTGCGAAGCGTGATATGAAATAGTGAATTGGATTGTGATTCAAATGGACAGGCGATACTAACCTCGCGTCATGGGATTGTGAAAGGAATCGAGAACGTATAAGAAGGTGGCAGGAAGTGGGAAAAGGGCCAGGGATACAACGCTCACGCCCGGTTGTCACGACGCCATGTTTCCCCGAAGTGGCCTACCGATGTCGAGTATCCCTTTGATGATACTCTGCTTTTTCGTACTTACCGTTGCCGGCCTTGACGAATCTGGTAAGTTGTAGAAATTATTTAACAAACTGACTCGCGAACGATTTCAACGCGACGACAGCTTCTTCCGCTATTCTCGTCGATCGTCCACGAGAGGATACAATGACGAACATTTATGAGCAGTGTATCTACTATTTAGCGGATGCATGATGCACCGCTGTCATCGTAATCCTCACGATTGTTATCCTTCGTAACAAATAGTTTTTAATATTTGTACCCTGAACAAATATCATGGCAATGATTTTAAGCCATGTTAAATGAATTGTTGGTTGTACAGGCGTGCATAAAATTGTATACCGTCATGCACGATTGATTAACAACATAAAAAGATATCGAATGTCATTGGCGTATCTTGATCGTTTCAATTATTTATCATTCGATACACTCTTGCCTTTTATCTTTTCTGTTATGTGAGCCGTGTTTATGCTGGAAGATTCAATTCTCGTGATACATTGATTACTGAAAGATGCATAATACTCGTGAAAATACATAAAATATTGTGTACACGCATACTTCGAAATTGTAGAATCGAATGTGTTCAGCTTTGAAAAATTTATACATTAAAAGATATGAATTTATTAATAGAGACATATAATTTATTTGCATTCTATTCTTTTTTTTATAAATTAGAATTAAAATTAAAGGATATTAATTTATTTATTTAATTTGTATATTAAAATGTTTATGCTACAATTGAAATTTACTTACGGTATAATCAGCGGTATGTTATCGCTCGATCGATTCCTATTTCATTTAACCACCTTGTTACATGTTACATATATACTATTGGAGTAAATAAAAATATTTTAATAGCACGGAATTGAAGTCGTAAAATGATTACATATGCGCAAACCGCAATCGTGATTATAGATCTTACATTTACTCTTGAATATGATAATTTATTTATTAATGGAATTACCAGAATGATCAAAACGACCAACACTGTACGTAATTTTCCATAGAAATTTGATAAATTTATGACAATTTATCTTTTGAGATTTTAGTGATTTTTTGAAAAATATTTGGATAGAGACTTGTTCCTTCTCTTGCATTATATATTTCTTCATATAATTCTCATTTTGATTTCTTTGGTACAAGCTTTATGTTTTAATCATCAATAATTCTAGTAATAAACAATTCGCTTATTAAGTAATAAAAGAAATATTACTTACAAAATAGCTATCAAACCTTCTATCTTGTTAAAATATATGCTGTGGAAATTCTTTTCTGCAATTATTTCCTAATTGTCAAGCCGTTTCAGTGTGGTATATTAAATACCTAAATGATACTGTTGTGTTTATAGTTTATACATAACATTCGCTTCTAGTTCGTATATTTGTTTCACCGCGTATAATATTAAGTTACATTTTTCGCGGAGAATAACTTCGATTTGGTATGAAAACGATTTTATAAAAATCGAAACAAGTGAAGCTGCAAAAAATCAAAAACCATGTAAGATGTTATTTCATACATAATCGGAAGGGTTATTATAGGTTAAACACTTTGAACATTTAACTATAGTTTAACCTTACATTTAACTAACATTTAACTTTGATTTAAATAAAAATTAAAAACATTTTGTTTTATTTGTTTGTTTTCAATACAACGATTATATTTCGTCGCATAATATACGTAATCTAATCGCGTAATATGGAATATAATCTAAAGACACTTAACATGAGAAAACGCCATTATTGAGTTACTGATGCCATATCGATAATAACCGTTGAATTCATAAAATGAAGAACATGCGCGACATATATATACGCACATACACTTACACAGTCTTACACTTAGCACAAAAAAGATGAGAACGCAATATAAGATAACATTATTTGAAATTCATGTTATTCCAGATTATAAAATAAACAGTTTACATAATCATAGTCATTATCATGTACAAAATAAAAACATCCTAATTGCTTATTTACAAAACAACAAACATAAATCAGGAATAGTTTTGATCAATTGATAACTTATTCTTATTTTATTAAAATTGTACGCTCAATATTTACATTTTCTATATTTGTGTATATCAGAAGGTTTAGTAGAATATATTATTTAATTTCAAGGCTCATAAAACATCGTAACAAAAGTTTTAGTAAGATATACTTCGGATCTTTGATAATTTGAGCTATTAAGACAAAACTTGTTTGTATGACTCCGCTATTATGATTTTAATGAATTAATTAGCCAATTACTTGATTCGTTCATATACTACTTTACTAAAAGTTCTTTAATTAGACACAATTGCAGTTTTTCAAATAATATGAATGTTATTAGTTAGCATGTCAATTTACCTTTGTTTATTACTATTATGTTTAAGTTAGCAAAAATATCATGTTAATTTCACATATTTTCATTTGACTATATTGATGTATTAGATTAATATTAGATATACAATAGAAACATACTTATATCTTTATATATCCCTGTGCAGCTGTTGAAAAAATAGAAACCACTGAGTCAAAAAATGAGAATCCAGCAGTGTTAGAAATTACAGCATCTCAAGACTTAGAAGGTATTGAGGCTGGTAGTACTCCATCACTTATATGTAAACTCAATGTACCTGGTCAAATATGGTGGACCAGCAATGGAAAGAATCTCACCACTATTAAAGATTTTGATTCTGGAGGACGTTTGGATATTAAACAGGCTAGTAGAAATGATACAGGAGATTATAAGTGTATGGCGCAAACTGTAGATGGAGAATTGTTAAAAAAGGATGTTCATATTAGAGTTATTGGTAAATAACAATCATTAATTAGCTACAATTTATTTATTAATATAAAATATAATTTGCAAAATTTATGTTTATATACTATCGTTCATATTCGTAATCACAAATTATTTTCATTCTAGAACCAGGTAGAATAACAGCTGGGGAAGATATTAGGGCAAAAGTGATGGAATCAGCTAACTTGACATGCCTCATGCATGGTTATCCATTATCTCAATTTACTTGGTTAAAAGGGAATGATTCAGAAAGTACCGACCACTGGAAGGATTTCACCACTATCACGCAAATAAACGAAACTCTCACTCTACTGACTTTAGAATTTGAGAGCTTAACTCGGAAAGATAACGGAACGTATATTTGCAAAGCACGCGATTACAGCGGCGAAATTAGCGCTTATAGACATCTCTTTGTGATTGATGTACCGAAAGTGAGCATCGACTTTATGAAAGCTGTTGGTGCTGGAAGTATATTCTTAAACTGGACTGTAAATGATGGCAACGAACCGATTAAAGAATATGTTATCCAACATATGAAAAACGGAACTAATCAATATCAATATTATTCTAAACAAATTGGAGGTGGTAATTCGAGTTATGTTTTAAGAGGTTTTGAAAGTGGTACGGCGTATCAGATTGGAATTAGCGCTACAAATACCGTGGGTACATCACACGTACGACTTGATCCACGTTGGATTACTACGCTTGAAAAAGGTATTGAAATAAGGAATAATCCTGACCGTGTATCTTCGTTTCCCGAATTACGAAATAATAGATCAATTCAATTTATTACAGATCCTATATTTGTGCCAAAAGTTTCCGTTAACGGAGTCACTGAAAATTCTATTACAATAGGATGGACAGTACCGCCACCGGATTTAAAAGAACACGTTCATTATTATAATTTAATGGTTACACATGGAGATCAGAAAAGAGAAGCAGTATATCCAGCGCAACCATTTACCGTCTACGCATTTGTCGATCTTGATCCCGATACAACGTATAAGTTTAAAATTGCCGCGTGTAGTGAATATACAAAGGAATGTGGAAACTGGAGCATTGAAGTGAATGGTACTACTTTAGATGGAGGTAAGATATTATTGAATTTGCAAACTCAGTATTTTCTAAACTTTAGAAATTTAAAATTAATCATATAATCTTAATTTTAGTGGCCAGTCCTCCTCAGAATTTATCTGTTAATTGTCGATTCGATAATATAAGTAGCTCCAGTTTTATCTCTATTACATGGGATCATCCAGAGAAATCTAACGGCGTTATTACTCGTTATAATATACAATTAATCGGCATCGCCAGATTTAAAAATGGTATGGGTCGTTTAGATATCGATACTTGGGGACCACAGAATTGGAGTGTTAAAAAAAATAGCACGCATTTTAATCAAATACCGGCTAATACGAATTACACGGTTCGTGTGAACGGTGTAACTAGATCTCGTACACCAGGAAAGGATGCTGTCGGTAACTGTACCACGCCAATTACCATACCAGATAGAGATAGCTTAAACATGCGATCGTGGCGAAAAATCGAGAATCAGGGTAAACAATTGTTTAAGTTATATCTTCCGCGTATCACAGAAAGAAATGGTCCTATATGTTGTTATAGAGTTTATTTAGTAAAATTAGCACCACGAAAGAGCGTCACTGATTTACCACCGCCTGAAGAAATTAATGTGTATTCCTATCAATATGCCCATAATTCACCTTCCGGTGGTGCTTACGTTGCCGAAACATTCGATAGTGATCGATTGATACCCGAGATTTTTCTTGGCGATGGCGAATCATTCAACAGTAGTAGTATGTGCAACAAATGTATTGGACTTAGGCCAAAAGCCGCTCCACCAGTATTACATTTTGTTCCCGAAGTTTCAACAACCATCTCAGCACTTAATACAACACCTGCCACTACTACAACGTCAGTAACGTGGACTACAACTCCCGCTCCAACAACATCGTCACCTACTACTCAAAAGATCGAAACAACCATTGCAAATCTAATAGACAATAATCATACAGAGACTGTGGAAAGAAGAAAAAGAGAAAATATGGCTACCCAGAAAACAAAGGGTAATGATGGATCTTCTGAACTACCATCATTTACCGCACAAGATGGTTTCTTAGATGAAAACTCAAACTACACGGGTTTTATCGAAGTTATTGGTACGACTAATATATGTATAAATAAGCTTATGTAATTTACACTCAAAATGATTTATAATAATATACTTTCTTATAGTATTTGGAAATCAAGACCAGCTTTTACCAGCCTATAGTAATTACTTTAATCCTCTTTATGGAGGATTAGATCCGGTAGCCGTAGTGTCAGTGGAAGTGACAACACTCAGTGTAATTCTGCAAATTTCTATTGCTCTTATACTGATCATCATCATTCTTCTCATTGCACTTTGTGTATTGCACAGATATACAAAGCGTGCTCAACAGAGAGGAGAAGAAATAATAACTTTGAGAAATAGTTTCAGGTAAAAGAATATTTTATAATTATAGCCATTATATATTTTTGCTAGAAAAAAATATGAGCTTAAAATTTAATAAATATTTTTATCTTGATAGGCATTTATGCAGGAGTCTTAGAGGTAGACATCAATTGGTAGCAGCAAGCCCTCCAGACATGCCTCCCATTCCTAAAGGTGAACTGCTCCAGGCATATCTCGAACGGCATCGGGATTCTGATTATGGTTTTCAACACGAATTCGAATTGCTACCAGATAGGTTCACAGATCGTACAACAAGAGCTTCGGAGGCACGTGAAAATCTATACAAAAATCGTTATCCAGATATAAAGTGTTACGATCAGACTAGAGTAAGACTCGCACAAATGGATGGAATTTGCGGATCTGATTACATAAATGCGAACTTTGTGTTAGGATACAAAGAACGTAAAAAATTTATATGCGCTCAAGGTCCAATGGAAAATACCGTTTGCGATTATTGGAGAATGATTTGGGAACAACATCTTGAGCTGATACTTATGTTAACAAATCTCGAAGAATACTCAAAAACGAAATGCGCAAAATACTGGCCAGACAAAGGTGAAACTAAAAATTTTGGCGACATTACTGTTGAACATGTTCGAGAAAGAGCTTACTCAGATTACGTTGTTCGTGAATTAAAAATGACACGATTAGGAGAACGAGATGCACGCACCATCATTCAGTATCATTTCTTAGTTTGGAAAGACTTTATGGCACCAGAACATCCTCATGCGATACTGAGGTTTATCAAAAGAGTGAATGAAGCTTATTCGCTGGAAAAGGGGCCAATATTGGTACATTGCAGTGCAGGTGTCGGACGAACAGGAACATTGGTCGCATTAGATTCTTTGCTGCAACAACTTGCAGAAGAAGGTCAAGTTTCGATTTTCAATACAGTATGTGATCTAAGACATCAAAGAAACTTTTTAGTGCAATCGTTAAAACAGTATATTTTCACTTATCGTGCGTTAATGGAAATGGCACAATACGGGGATACGGAAATTCCAGCATCTCAGCTTAAAACTACAGTTACAAGATTAAGACAACGAGATAACGGTAAAGAAAAATGTAGAATGGAGGAAGAGTATGATGTAAGTAAAAAAACTTGGATTTACATGACAAAATTATATTAGTTGATAAAAGTTATTTATTTTGCTTTTGTTACTTGTAGAAAATCAATTCTGTATTAGAAGACAGAAAATCATTTTCTGTTGGTGGAGGAGAAGAAAATAAGAGCAAGAATAGAAGTGAATTAATAATACCATATGACAGAAATCGAGTAATTCTTACGCCCGTTCCAGGTAGAGAACATTCAACGTATATAAATGCATCATTTATTGAAGGCTATGACAATTCCGAGTCGTTTGTTATCACCCAAGATCCATTGGACACTACGATAGCAGACTTCTGGCGAATGATTTCAGAACAATGCATCTCTACGATAGTAATGTTATCCGATGTAAGCACTCTTTTTTCTTTTTTCTAGTTGTTGTAAGTTTTTATAAATGTTTAAAAGCTTTAAAGTTCTTGCGTAAATATCGTACGTGGTACGCAACTTATATTTTATACATAATAAATACAGTTGGACGAAAAATATTGTTGTGTCTCCAACTTCTTTCATAAGTACATATATTATATTGCATAAAGTCATATGCCAGATATGCCCTTTTAGAATATTATACAGATTATAATATAAACATTTATTTCAGTTAAATGAGGGTCCACGAAAATGTCCACGTTATTGGCCTGATGACGATGCAGCATACGATCACATAAGAGTTAGATATATTCAAAGCGAGAGCTGTCCATATTACACTCGCCGTGAATTCTGTGTTTCTAACACTAAAACTGACGAAAGCGTTGTTGTAACACAATACCAATATCATGGGTGGCCAACGGTAGAGGGAGAAGTACCTGAAGTAACTCGTGGTCTCATTGAACTCGTAAACCAAACACTTACGAATGACACAGAATCAAGCGGCTCGCTAGTCGTACACTGCAGTTATGGATCCGATAGGAGTTCTATGTTCGTCGCTCTTAGTATATTGGTTCAACAACTAAGGACTGAAAAACGCGTAGATATATTTACAACGACGAAGAAGTTACGATCGCAAAGACACGGCATGATTAGCACTTTTGTACGTAATTTGAATTTAATATTAAAGAATTATTTGTTTTAATATATAAGAAATATTTTATATTAATGCATATATTGACATTTTCAGGCACAATACGAATTTCTACATCGTGCTATCGTGAATTATTCAGATCTTCATAATTTGGCCGACGACGAACCAGCTTCTTAATACCATGGAATGTAACAATGGAACATCTCGGTAATGTTCGGTGAATATGTGCATAAAGACAATTCACGTACAAAAAATGTTTGAAAATGTACGAATGCTCAAAGAAACGTATATTGGGCCAACCAAAGAAATTACTAATATATTGGTGAAACAAATACATCATGAAGTTAGACTGAAATATGCATAAGCATAAGCAACTATCGATCTTTGACAATTTTCATATTTTATGCACAGACTATCGAATTATGTGTATTAGACATTTATTCGTACTACAGGAAGTAAGCAGTAAACATTTCACATTGAAAAATTCATAGGATTAAACTAAACATACGATTCGTTTGATACGATACAGAAATAAAATTAACCAATTATTGGTTAATCGTTAAAAAGTGTAATACAGTGAAAACGCTCGTGGTATCACGTTCTTGACAACGTTGTGAATCAATCTCAATAATTTATTTTTATTGATGGAATCTAGAAAGAAAAACCTGAAATAGTGTAACAGTTAACATTTTTGTGATTGAAAATGGGATACGAGGAAAGCATTGACGCAACAAAGTAAGTGCGTTTTTATTAACAAATACGACTATTTGGTGGACTTATGAAAGAACTAAGCATATTTATAAGACGTACGAATATTCTGACAAGTGGACCATATAACTTACCAATCTAATATTTGATCGTGCGTTTATACCGTTAGAATGTTCAAGCTCAATGTGAAATGTAAAATACATTGCAATATTAAAATTATGTTTCACGAAAAATAAAAAACTTCTATGTATATCTTAAACATAACTTTTATGTTTTTTTAGCGCGTTATATTATAGATATGTGTATATTCCTTTTCATACACGATCACATATAGATGGCATAGTTTATATGGATTAAAGCTGAATTAAGAACTGGGTTGTATTCTTCCAAACGTTTTTGCTGGCATGCATTGTTAATCTACCATTCGATGACAAGGAAAGATCAAACACTAATTTGATCTTCCTTACGATTTACGATTATTAATGATACTACGCACGCACTGTGTGTTTATTAGTGCAGGATTATTTGTAACATAGGAGTCATATACAATATAAAACGTGCGTACGCTAATTTTTCTTCTAAATAAAGACTGATCTTCTTATTCAGTTCGAAATTCGCGAAGAACGGCATGCAAAATTGCTGTGAATTGTAACACGAGGAGAAGAATCATTTTTTACTTTTTCATACATGAAATAATTAGGAATATATCTATGTGTGTGGCATGTCCGCAAATGTGCTTTGTAAGTCACCGACGAAGTGTTACGCATAATTGGAGGGCTTACGCGGCACAATAGGAGTTAGGTTTTTACTTGAGAATACTAAAGACATAGGTAGTTTTTAAAAGAAAATTTACTAATTAAATTACTTGAATGACTGTGAAACGAACCTAATCTAGGAGGGTCCTCTTAATTCATAATTAATTAAAAAATAAAATCATCGGAAAGACATTATACCAGAATAAAATTGAATTTTTATATTAATAACAGGAACTACCTATAGCTGCTAGTGTTCTACCTCACAGTGGATAATGCTAAATATAAAAACAGGTCGATGAGATTACTATAAATAAGGAAAGAAAAAAAATGGAATCATTGAAGTGAAAAAATTGCGGAATTATGCACTATATATGTTATTTCTTCGCACGCTCGTTCTTTTCTAGTCAAGTTTTTAACTCCGACACGTGCGCTGCTAAGCCATTCATTTATGGCAGGGGACAATCACATTTTAAATTCTTGATTTACATCGCATTGATCGGCAGGATTTATTTTTCTTTCCTTTCCTTCGTGTCAGTTTCATTCCATTCGCGTGCATACAATGCACGTCCCTAATCGATGTATATGTGTGTATAACCTACTCGTTAACTGAGAAGCAATTAGTTGCTAGTTTGCGCTTCGATTATGTTGTAATTGATAGAGATCTAAGAGACGATTATGTTCAGCCTGGAATTAGAATCGCTACTATCACTACTGTTGCTTTATTGCATTGACAAACAGTGTGACGTATTTGTTTTTATACTCAGACAGACTAATGCATAGGAGTATTTACGAAGGTGCAAAGTGCCTACGAATTTCCACCTAGTCCCATTTTTTACACAATGTAACATCGTTAATAATATTTGTCTTTTTCTCGTGAGTTTTGTGTAATTAATTGATTACAAATCATTTGATTAGGCATCGTATTGGACATTTCTAAGATATAAAATATTTAAAGATATTCTGTACTATTTTGTATGTATTATTTATATACATGTTTACATCAATAGTTTGTATATACTTTATAAATGATGGGATTTTTACACTACCTGAATATTTACACTTTTCTAACCTTCATTATAATTTTATGAGAACTTTTATTTTGTTTGACAACTCAATACTCCTTAATTTGCATAGATTTTATGCATGCCTTTTTTGGTCAATGCAAAGGAATATTGTATGGTGGAAATTCTTAAACATTTTGTATAGTAGCTGTAGTCTAGAATGATTTTTATATTGAAATATAATGGAAAGATTTTTTTTAAAGGCAAATCGACACGCACAATATGCATGTAAAAATATAATCTCATGGACTTTTGATATTTTTTAATGTAAAATTTACAAGCACAGCGTCTCACTTGTAATGAATATATCTCTTTTAATTTATATTACGTTAATATCAGTGAGAAAATAAGTAATATTCATTTATTTATAGGATATTTATAAGATATGCGATATATATATTATATTATATTATATATATTATACATATATATAATATATATATATATATAATGATTAATTGCGTTTCTATTATTTAATAAGAATTTTGTGCAGAATTAGCGGTTGTTTTCAACTTTTATTGCATAAAACTGAAACGCACTTTACGTGCACGCGAAAATGCGTAATTTAGGACAGTAATAACAGTAATAACATTGTTAATATTTGATACAATATGTAATTGCAAAATTGTAATGACAATTTCGTAATTAGTTACATGTATGTTCTTATTACATATTTTCACCTCATGTGTAAAAAAAAACATCGACATTTTTACAGCCAGTGTATGAATTAGAAGCATTAAAAGCATTGTTGTAAATTAATGTATACAATTTTTTATTTTTATCATAACAAAGATACTGGTACAGTCCAATAAGAAAAAAAAAGGATATGTTTTGGCCAAATAGCAAGTGTATTACAATCTTTTAACTTCTTATTTTGTAAAATGCGCATAAGAAAAATGCAATGTATTATAATACAGATATACCTTAGATATAAGTTAAAGTTAACGGCAGCTGCACAGCTTGCCATTTTCTCTCAAAAGGTATATCTTGATAATGACGCGCATTATTAATTACATCAGGCTGTGTGTTGATACATTAGTTCTTTATTTAAATCAAACTAGATGCGGTCGATTGGAGTTAAATTGGTTATCGATCTGATATTAACTTTAATTCATCTTGAAGTAAATGGCTCTATGTAATTGGCTAGGAACATGTAACGCGATTAATGATACACCGTGCCCTATAGGAACGTGTGCGTGAGGTTTGTTGGTATGATTAGGCAGTACGTGTAAGAAAAAGAGGAGACGGCGGTCTTTTTTGTGGATAATATATAATTCATGTAGGATATATATTAAATATTCTCCTGTGTCCAGACAAAGGTGATTGACCAACTATGTGTCAACTTACGCGTTAAAGATGCCATTCATGATGAATTCACTCTATTATCCGAATGAAATAACTGTGTTAAGTAATAGTACTCGAATCAGCTAGCGTAGATCTTTGTACATTGTGCTATTGCCATAGCAGTGAAGTATGGTATATTGTGAATATGATTGTGCTGCATTTGACAAATATCTTTAAAATATTGGAATTAAAATAAAATCGTTTACCAAAGGAGTTTACTTCTTTGAAGGAAATACCTTTGATTCGATGCAAACAAATTTGAAATTTTTCTGTTGCTATTACAGCACAGATGTCAATTGTAGCAGCACAAGCTTATTACAATTAAAAGGAAGGGAGAAGACTTTTACAAAGCACAATAAGAAAAACTATTTTGCTTGGAGATCAAAGTGCTTGAAGCAAAAGCTTTTTTACGATTTTGATACATAAATTGAAATTTGCAATGATACCAAGTAAGATAATTGTCAAGGGCATTTTCTATGCTTATACTTCATTTTTTCATTGTGATTTATTCATTGCTTGTGTTTGACGATTCACTAAAGTACATTGAGTAAGCTTCTTAAATATGCAATGTAGCGGCGAATTATTGCCTTAGTAACAAGGGTATACTGACAGACTTTGGATTTTAAATTGAAACAGGATAACTTTAAGATTTGTTCTTTTTCTATATATCTTTATACTTTCTTAATACGTGCACGAGCAATGTACTATCTATTTGATATACATAAATCCAATGGCACCTACTAACGTTCCTGTGATATTCTATGCGACTGATGAGTTTAAGATGTGATGAATCACAATCCTTTTTGTATAACTGGCAATAGAAATTAGTTTCTATAGCATCAATCTTGTACTTTTATAACTTGTAATTTCGAGTTACTTTTATCTAATTCTTCAATGAACTTCCGACGACATTTTACATTTGATACGGATATACATATTTGAAATTTTTTTAATACTCGCTGTTAAGATGAAAGTAATCTGACAATTAAAATGTTACTGATCTTTTTTCTTCTTTTTTTATACAATCATTCGATGTAGCATCGGTTCAACTTGCGTTCAAATATTGGCATGATGTAAAAATATCGGTATCTTACAGCCAATGGTCCGACACGATGTGTATGGAATAATGTTTCATTGTAAATAGCTGCTGAAATTACAAAAACTGCGTAGTGATTTTTTCGAAACTATGTAATACTCGAAGCAAAAAGACGTTACATCTGAGTATTAAGCTTATATATATAGGGTATTTAAAAAATATACATATGTCGAATTAATGATTTTGTCCAATACGTATTCATTAATGGATCAAGATACATTACCCTATATATGTATACTTCGTTTTATATTTCCGATTATTTTCTCTCGTTATAAAATCTTAATGGCGGAGGAAATATCGTAGACAGATAATACAAAAAAGTATTATCAAAAGTATTCTTTATAATTAGGTATTATCGTTACAACCTTTGCGTCGGGATTTTAACGAGGTACTGCTTATTCTGTAAACATAGCAATAAAATATTTTACACGATTTAATTGATTAGCGACATGTATAGATATATTGTTAAATTTGATTTTCTCCGATGCGTAGCTTATATCGAACTCTGTAATTTTTATTTATTCAATGACTGTACTGTCAAGTAGAGGATTCTGATAATTAAGGATAAGTATACTTGCGACGTTCGTTTAAAAATATCGTGCTGCCATGTACAAATACATATATATAAGTTTCCGCTCGAATTGTGTACGTAAAGATGTGCTATGAATCGTCGTTGTTTCATTTTTAGTATACAGTATAGCGTACATTTATGTTCATCTACTTACACGACTAGCAATTAATTCTAAGAGCGATCTGTAATGTACATTCAATATGTACGTCTTTCTTTATGTTAATCGAAGCTTACTATAAAATTACATTTACAACTTTTTGTATACCGATACTCAATTTAAACGATAAGGATAGAAGCAAGAAAAGAAAGAGAAAAAGCCTATCTCGGCCTATTTTTAGCGAAATTACTAGCGATATAATCTCCATCGTTGTTTATAATAATCGCACAAACAATTCTCAAAAATGAATGCAAATTATTAATTACTCAATTCGTGATCTGAATTCAATGTGCGAACGAGCCGAAACCAGATCTTTTCAAAGAATAGTCTTTCATCATAGGATCGTATATCGTGATTCTGAAAAAAAACGTAAATCTTTATCGAGTATCACTTTCAATCAACTTGGGCACTAATCTTTTGTAACGGTATTCTTTCGTTCTGTATATAACGTATCCTTTTGAGGCATATTTTTAACTAACCACGTTAAGTTCACCGTCAAATATCAGAAATTATAATACACGAACGGCTCTTTAAATTTTCGTGTTCAATATCGAACGGTGCTGAACAGCCGGAACTGATGCGCGTAGTAACCGTAAGTGCGCGCGCACGTGAACAAACTACGTGACAAAGTTCAAGTCGATTTAGCGGCAATCGACATTCCGTCTATAATTGACGGGTGTAAGACCACGTGCAAATAAGCTACTCAATATTGTTGAGATTTCGTAGCGGTAACTCTATGTGCGATTTTCAATAACATTATATTTTTAACCCTGTCTTTACAATTCATATAACTGCGAATATTGTTCTTCTATAGTAGAGGAACGTGCGCCGTGAATATTCATTTGCATTAATATTTGCATAGAAAAAAGGAGTTAAATAAAACTGTAACTTTCAACATTGAAAAAATTAACATATATATACCATTAACGGATTGCTTCCGAATTCTTCCGCACAGAATCAAAATAATAACTAAAGAACGTAACACAATTGTTACCGAATAAATCATTACTATAATCGGCGTTAGTATGGTTTATTACATACGTGCCGACTATGGACGGCATTCGTATCCACAGTTTCTCGCATGGATGCTGACTACAGCCAACGTTAGAAATGAAAAAATTAATAGCGGGAACGCACACTTATGTGCATTGCATTATTAAAAATATATATACATAATTGAATCGCAACAATAACTTTGTACACTACTGCGTAATCGCAATGACATCGCAATGGCTCGTCTGCACCAGGTCTAATTCACAAGAAAAGAACAGTTTCTGTGCTTCGTATATTTCGTAAAGAAAAATGTAAACGCTCTAAAAAGAGGGCCTACCACCGTCGTCTCCAATCCGGTTCGTTAACCCATAATAAGTAGAATCTTTTTTTTTTGTAAATGAAACCGTGTAAGAGAAATAAAATTGAAATTCAATTGTATTAGAGCATTATGTTCGTATGTAATGGAGGATTAAAAGTTAAATTACGTATAGCCTTAGATTTTGTATGATATTCACTTTATAAGAGGGAGGTTATGCTAAAGATAAAGATATATATATATTATATATATTATATCTATGAAATACGTGTAACGACAATTGATCGTTCGCCGATAATAGACGAACCACAAAAACGATGTAGCGGCGCTGATTATCGAATCATCTTTTTGTATGAAAAGAAAAAAAAATTGTAAAGCGATATCGGTAACGGTGCACTCGATGTGAAAGGAAATACATGACACAATAACGAACTATACGAGCTATTTTCGTTTTCCTTTCCTCCCCCTTCTTTTACTAACATAACAGGACACGAAACATTACGGTACATTCTTTTAACATTCGTCCAACGAAAATCTAAAACTACTTTTATATAAATTCCTTCGTGTAATTTATAGATTCACAAAATTCCATTCCGAATGTATGCATATATAATATTTGATTATTATTTTCTATCTATTCGCGAATCTAGTAATTTTCAATTCCACAAGTTAATGTACCGCTATGTAAATTTTAAGCTACAAACATCATTAGTATTGGTATACATAACTATTTAATCGTTTTTATTGTAATATTATCAATATTTATCATTATAAGAAATTAGAGCAATTTAATTTTGTAACGAAAAGTATATAATGTAGAAAGTGGGAAATATCAGTATTGTAATCTAGACGAGTAATTACGGTGGACGAATATAATTAAAGAAAATCATTGGTTACCATCTAACGGCTCCTCGCGGGTCCACTCAGTGAACCGCAATTCCTTCATCGTTTATTGTACACGGTCTACATCGAGAACTTACACTATGATTTGCATAATAAACTAATGACAATTACAATCACGACATAGATTTTATACGAGCAGGATGTTATAAACTATATCTTCTAGGAAATTACTATCCCATTATTATATTGTTCCATATACATTATTACCATCTCATATGGCATTTTTAGAATAAATCAAATATTAAAACAACTTTCTCAATTAAAATACTAATACTGATATACCAATTGCCTCTCGCTTAAAACAAAAGGTATTACCACAACTGAGGAAATATATATCTATTATGTATACGATTCTCGCTTTTGCCTGTGTTCAGGCATCCATGCAAGTTTCCTTTTAACGAACTACGGAGTGAAACAATCTTATGTAGTTAGCAGAACAAAAGAAAACCAGTTTTCTGGCACAACATTTCGATTACAATCTAACTTCATTTACCTTGATGCCATCCTACGATTTGCGTCAAAAAGCAAAAGACCAGATCACAATTGCACTTAATCTTGTCGCTTGTTTCCTCTGAACTGGTTTACTGTACTGTTCCCATTTTTCTTACGAGTCATTTAATAATCACTCGTGTTGCCCAATTTCTGCACAAGACATGGATAAACCGATAAGGATACGAAACGAGCGATGAGATGATATTGTCAAACACATGTTGAAATCTCCAAAGTATTACGTACATGTGTATTCGGAAACTTGATCATGGGGTATTCGTCAAATACGTATGTGGTTTCGAGCACATCCGCTATATTCTATCGCATGTCTATGGAATCAGCAATCTTAAAAGAATAAAATTTCGTAACAGTATAATAGAAATGAACATATTTCAAACATCATCCTTATATTTCTACACCGATAAGATTTTCTATTACCTTGCATAGTAGTAGTAGTAGGTAATTGGATAATTGTACCTATGAGTTTATTAATTAAAAAGAATTATTTAGTAAAAATGATATCTCATTAACTTTTATCTATTATATTTCTAAGTATATATTTTAAAAAAGTAGATAAAAAGTAATATAAATTGTTAATTATAAATATTTTAATATTTCTTAGAAATAAGATTATAAATATAATCATTGCTTAAAACTACGTCAGTAATCGCAGAACTGATCATAACCCAATAACCAGAAACCCACTAAAAAAAATGTTAACTTTAAACATGCATTTAACATACAGCAAGTTTGTACATCTCTTAATGGATGTTCTGATACGTACAACCATGAATTCCTCGAATACCTGGTGGGGAACGAGTTGGCCGAGGATATTCGTGCAGTCCATCCCTGCTAGTACAATTGCGAACATACTGACCGCGAGTGTTTGTTACGCACATCCGTAACATGGTATTTCCATTACGAGCGTGAACCTAAAAAAGGAAAAATTATTGTGTAATCGGAAATTCAATGAACACAAGAGAGTAACGAATCGCTGGCGATTAATTGCTAGTGAAGTTACGATAATAAGGTACAACGATACGCGACATAGCTCGCTAAGCAGAAAATTAATATTACAGCAATAACGTGAAGATCGTTAATTATTATAGAACCAATGTGATACCGGTAAAAATGTATGTTATTTCGTTTTAATTAAATCTTATGGATAATTGAAAACATCCCGCTATAAAAATATGGAAAAATGATTAACAAAGAAAAACACTTCTATAGTTAATCAACAGATATGTTTCATATAGAATAAAAAAAAGTTATATATTTATACGTGAAATGAATACATCGAAAAGGATGAAATTAATTTATCTTGTTTTAGTAGTTTTAAACTCTGTTAGGAACGTCAGAATGAACGGTGAATCGAGCGGAGAATATCTTCAAAAGGTGATGTTCCAACTTCAAGAATTCAATGTTCCCTCCCCTACTAACATTTATGATAGGATGTTGTCAAATAACGGCTATAAAAATGTAATCTATATGAATAAAGATCGACAAAATTATCAGGTTCAAAAGATTAATATGAATACGCAACGAAATACACAAAAATACCAAAACCACAGCTTCCAACATCATAATACTATACTTAATGAAAAGGTTGATTTACATCCAACTGATTTAAGTTTTTCACAATATCACGAGGTAAATAAATGACATTTTTATTCATACATTTTAAATAAATATTTTATTATTTTTGTTTCATATAATTTGTTATATATCTAAAGAATTCCAAAAAGAGCTATTAAGAAATTACCTTTAATTTTTCAGCCTCACATTCCGATCGTTACCAAAGTAAAAAATCCAGAAGTACTTGGATTTACCAGGGCAGAATTGGCGGCCATGTATAAAAGCGCATTAGAAAAGGGATCGACGATCAGTTTGTCTTCATTAACCAATGCACTCTCTTCCGGCGAGGTACCTCAGATTACACAAACTCACGTGGAATTTCCGATTAAGCAGCCTCTCTATCAATATTACTTCTTTCCACTAAAAACTTTTATGTCAGAATTTAAAAAAGATCGCGGTTATAAAACGATTGTAAGTACATATTCTAATTTGAAATTGAAGAAAACTCGTCTAATTTAGAAAAAAAAGAAATGAAAATTATTAATTTAATCTTCTCATTATTACGTTCCTGTCATTCTTTGTAGCATGCCCATGCATATGACAAGACGGAAGCTGCACAAACTACTCAAACGCAGTTATCAAATCCTATTTTTGTAGCCATAAGTACTTTTGTCACTATGGCAATTGTATTCATGATGAGTGTTTTATTCTTGCCAAAGATTACTCAACTCGATATATTTCCAGCGCGAAGTATTCAAGATGATTTCTTTTATCTAACGAATATAGTTACGAACGCTATTGAACGTTATAATTTGTTGGAGAAATTTAGAGATCATCATGTAAATACTATCAGGTAGTTTATAATATAACGAGATAAATAATGTATATACCTAGGCGAATAATTAACATAGGGAAAAGAAATGTAAGCGATTTTATAGATTATAACTTGGATTAAAATGTATAAGGCTGATGTAAGGCCAAAATAAAATTAGATAATTTGTCAAAATATATTCATAACATCTATTTAATTACATCATTTGTCACTATAGTTAGATAAATTTTAACAAAAACAACAGTGAGCTAAACAAAACAATTCTTATTTGATAACAGTATATAGTATTTCTAAATTTTGTTCCTTAAAAAATGTAATGTTTTACAATTCCTTTTTTGTACATAATTATGTATTAATAAAATTGTATGAAATTGTACAACTAGAGATATGCTCCAAATAATACAACATTAAACGATACTAGAAACATCTACAAGTATTGTGCATTGTGTATTTTTATAATCTTAGTTATGGTAGAGAAAATAGGGATAAATTATTTTCTGTGATCTATTTGGGGAATGTATATGTATCTGTGATTACATTCAAGAACTATCTAAATTTATAATAAAGAAGTTAGGTACTTTTCAAACTTTTCTATATGTACTTCTATGTCTTGTAAAACTATACTTGCTTATATTTTATGACCTGTACAATATGACGTATATAAAGGAAGGCACACTTTGGAATAATACCTGTAAGCTCATTATTCACTTTACATGCTATCTATTCTTTTGTAATCAGTCTGTCCGATTGGCAGTGGAAAGAGATGCTTGCTCTGCAGCTTTCCGTTTTAATACTTGACGTTGATGTTCGTATTCGAAATCTTCTTCGGTTAGATTTAATTTTCGAATCTGCGATATTGCATTTATTTAACAAAATGTACTTGTTTGCAAGAAACGAGACACCAAAATCAAGTATCCTACCTGATAAACTAAAGCTTCTTCTTCCATAATATCCTGAGGAGGATTTCTTAATACTTGAAGCGTTTCATAAACTGTCGGACAGCGCTTAGTAAGAGATGTGCGTCCTAAGCTGCCTTTTAACAAAACTAGTCCAACTTTAAAAATAATTTTAACACCTTCACAAAGGAACATATCCCACACTCGTAGAATACTTTCCCATGGCAGTGTTCGCGTATAAACACATAAGAACCATTCGGTCATATATAAGATTGGTTCCATCTTTTGTTTTTTCTGAGAAATTAATGGCAATAATTAATTCTCATTTACATGCGGATTTTAATTAATTAATACTAACCAAATGTTTGTAAGCAATGGGAGACACTCTTTTCAAAAGAGCAAATAAAATATCTCCATCGCGTAATAATGTTTCCATTCCTTGACTATAATATCCAATTAAATACTTGTCACATATTGCAACAAGGCACCAAAATGCTTGTACTGCTGGCATATGCATCAGTAAAAATGCAGCAATAGGTGCTTGAGCTTGACAATAACCAACTTTACTATTTAAAATAGAATAAGCTTTCAATACTTTGAACAGTTCCTCCTGTCCAGGAGCTTCTCCAATAAACATTATATGATGTGGAAATTGACGATGAAGATCTTTTTTGATATCATCTATATACTTTGGATCACCAGATCGCTCCACCAACTCTTCAAATAAATTTGGGTTTGTATCCATTAGCAATTGACCTCCGCAAAGATTTAGCCATGCACGAAGTCTTACTGAAGGTGGAATACCCTTTCTACATCTTTCTCTAACTTTACGGTAATTTGTATTCATGAAATAACTCCAATTATTCAACATCTGTATCCATTTTCGTTCCCTTCTAAGCATTACCTCTGGTGGTAATCCTTGTTTAACAAGGCTAGTATTTTACACATAAATATTAGTATAAAAATGCATATTTTACCATCATAACTGTTACATTAATATATAATTATTATATTACCTGTCAGAGCTACAATTGGAATCTTGAAGGAAACCATGTCGATCAATTTTAGAACCTTCAAACTTATCACTCTCTGTCTCTGCATCCCCATTATATGATCCTGAGGACGCCATAGCATTTTTCTAATTGTCTAGAATAAAATATAAAATTTTTATAATATATATTATATTATTATATATATATATATTATTATATATATATATATATATATAATATAATATATATATATATATATACTGTACTACTTCCTTGGAAAAATAATATTTTGATCAAAAAAGTTTTGTTTATTATATTGGACATCGTTTAAATATTTTTACTAATATCAATATAAATTTTAGTTCTAAAAATAATAAATAACAATAAAAAATAATCATACGAAGGATCTAACAATTTTCAAATTTAATATGAACATGTTACCAAGTATTCTGACGTTTTATAAACTATGTATTTTATATCTATCTCGATTGCATTGACAACATTTTTACACAAAATAAACATTAATCGGCGCACTTTATGATTACAAATTTGTTTCACTTACAACATTAAAACGGAATAAAGAAGAGAATATCTGAACGCGTTTTATAATTGACAGTTGACAGATACATGCCAATAAATCTCTAATAAATAATATGATAACAAGATCATAATTTAAGATATCAATACTTCATATGTCGCACGATAAGGCACTGTTTTGTAACGCCCAAAAAGTTCGTGCAACGAATTACAATCATTTGTACGTGTCAAAGTATCTTGTCTCAGCTTGATAACTAACATAAGCGCGTTACTATATACATATTCACACATTATTTACTTTCACATTATCACATTAACAATGAGTGGGCACACCGTGTGAATTAACATTAGACTTACCATCGATGATCCGCAAAAATCTGATATATGAAATTCCAAAAGAATATACTATGCATTGCTTTAGAGTATCGATATTTTACTTTTATCACACGCGTCAATTATAATAAATATATGAATTTAAATTAATTGATATATTACAACAAAATGTAGCGGAGATTTTTATCTCGAAATGGAACTACCAGGTACTCTACGTTAATTGGACAGTTCCGTTGATTCATTTACTGTTATCCAATAGTAAGAAAGAATTAAAAGTAAAGATAACTATGCTTAACAGCGTAATCGATGTAACTATACAGGTATGTAATTCAAATCTAATTTCGTATTTAAGAAAAAGTGAAAATAAGTACATTGGAAAATGAAACGTAATACAATTGAAACTGAAATAATTTTACAATAGTAACGAGATAATGTAATATCTTTTTCAATAGGAAGGACTGCTTTCTACTTAGAGTTACATATGTGTGACACGTAAGTACCTATATAAATACCTATTTTTTGTAACCTTACATAAATCGTTTATTCGTTTAATCGTCACAGAATAAAATTTGATTAGAAAACTATTCTAGCAATATATACATATATACATATATTGTGCATTTACGTAGTCTGTATATATATATATATATAGATATATATATCTCTTGTTATTCGTTACTACGTAAATGCACTTAATGCATTATATGCCAATGGTTTATTTATTTTATTAAATGTAACTTACCGGCATATTTTAAGTTTTGTTATGCGCTTTCTAAGCTTTAACTCAAAAACATGAATAGAATGAATAATAACAATTGATATGTAACAGTATTTATATATATATGTCTCTAAATTTAAATATTAAATAATGAATTGCTTACGGAGCTTCCCATTTTGAAGTTCCATGGATGACTTGAAGATTTGATAATTCTATGTACGGGCAATAAATTATAATGAATTTTACCAAGAATATGACTGACTGATTGAATATAAGTATTGTTTTGAAGTTGCAGAAAATCATGGCAAATGAAATAACAGAGATACCTGTTAATATGTTAACGTGAGTATCTTATAACAAATATTTCAATGTCTCTTATTTATTTCTTTCGTGTGAAATTAATATCATATATTTAAAACATTAATATTTTTCAGGGCAGAAGAACTGATAGAAAATAAAGGTTTGAAGTTTAATGCATGGAATGAATACGAGAAGTCAGTTAAAACTCTTCCAAAAACTGGAATGAAACAATTTGAACCAAATGATTCCTGGCTCCAAAATATGCAAATTGAAAAAGGTATTATAACTAGAAAAAATTTAATAGCTATAGAAAGAGTAGATCGTATTTCACAGTTAGCTAGTGCAGAATGGTTGCCTGAACAGAAAAGAGCTAAAGTAACAAAATACTCTGGTCAAGATTGGAGTAGTTTTGGTTTGGAGAAAAGTGGCACCTTGTATTTAATACCAGAAGAAGCATTGTTTCTTCTAGAAGCTGTATGTTATAATACAATACTAATGTATTTACAGAAATTATTTCCTGATATGGTAGAGAAAATATAAAACATTTTCTGTTTTAGAATTGTTTAGAACTTACATGGAATGATGTAGCATTGTCCATCCAACAAGCTTATGAACTTCTAATTGATAATGTTGAATGCTCATTAGAGGAATATAGAGTTTATAGCCAGTTAGTACGATATGGTTATCGCATACAACGTTTTGTTTATGATTCAGAAAGAAAGACAAAAAGTGATAAAAATTCTAATATAAAACGTAAAGTTATTGTTGAGCCAGAAAATGGCCTTTGGAGAACTGATACTCAACAGCAAGATAAAGATTATATAGATGTACAGAGTGGAAAATCTGCTAGTTGTCCAAAAAGAACTGATGCAAATATTAATAATTTTCCTACAGGGATTTTTCAAGATCTAGCAGAAGATGAAGATATATCAAATAATGTCTTTGAAATCATAAATGATCTTCTTTGTGCAGTAGAAAATATCGAAGCTCAATCTACAAATGTTGAATGCGAAAAGGATATGAAAAACGGGAAAAGATCGGATATTACTTTGCAAACTGTAAATATAGATGAAAATAAAAAAAAACGGAATTCTAAGGTGCAAATTATATCAGATGAGACTTTATTAGGAAGTATTAAAGTTGTCAAAGATAATATGAATAATTGTACCAAAGGAAGTAATATACCAGCAAATTGGCGAGCATCTCGCATACAACGCAACGTTAAATTAGTACCTAGAAGAACAGATAAACTATTATCAGCTACTGATATTTTAGATTCTAATTATAAAAATTCTGAGTGCAATTCAAGAAAACCTACATTATCTTCGCCACCTAGAAAGAATTCACAATTAAAGAAATCAAAACATGAGGTATTGTATAATGATATTTATAATAGTTATATTCACAGTGTTAAAATATTAATGTTTCTCCCTCTTTTATATTCTCCCTTCAATTAGGTGATAGAACTTTCTGATGATGAAATTCAAGAGATACCAAAACCAGTAACACGAATAGATTTATTAGATTCAATTCCAAACATTGCATTTCAATCCACAATTACAATAAAAGTTTCAAGAGCATACATACCACATAGTATAAAACCTGTTAAAACGATCTATCATTATGAAAGTGCAAAATTAAAAAAATTACAACAAACAGATAAAAGATTGCGATCTAGTCAAAATCTAGAACATGCAAAAAGTAATGAAAGTCAAAATATGTATCAATGCAATAATATCTCTATAAGTAACAATAATGTTAGAAAAAATACAAACATTGCTCCATTTAATCAAAATTTAACAACAAATGCGCACAATGTTTTCATGCAAGATTATTTTTCCATGCAACATAGACAACATGGGAACTTTAGTCCCAACTATGTATATAGTAATAAACCACCTTATACATACAGCCAAAATCTATATTGGCATCATAGAAATACTACATTTCAAAATGTATTTGTTGCTCTTGATAATCATAGTGCTACTGTTCATCAAAACAGATTCACATCTTTGCCAATGAACAATTTGACAATGCCAAATATAAGTAACAATGTGACTAGGCATTCTTTTACTCGAAACCAGTTTTATCATAATTTTCATCAAAATTTCTTTCCATTAAGAAAATTATGTCATCAAAGAATCGTGGAAAATACATCAATACATTGTAGCATAGCTGGAAGTGTATTACTTACAGAACCTCGTCAGAGATATTGGCCACGAAATTATCATAAAAACACAAATATGACATCAAATCATAACGATGAAGTTTATCAATGTTCATTTAAAATACTGCCAGGAGCGTCATCATGGTCGGAATTAAAGACTAAATGGCGCGAAGTAAAAACGATCACTATCGATGATGAAGATACGGGAATTGAAGATTGTAATGAAGTACAAGTAGTTGGACAATTACGCACTCCTCTTGTTGGATCAAAGAATGCAAATAGTCTTGAAGAAGTCTTCAGTAAACTTAAAATAATTAAGTCTGCATCCGAGAAAATTGTAAGAAGAAAAAAGAATAAGTACAAAATATCATACAATGTTTATTCCAATACACAAAACTATAGAAAAGCAGATCCTGGTCTTCCATTCTACAGAGTAGTTGTGATAAAGTAATTTATTTTTATTAGTTATATTTATTTTGTAGAACTTATACAATAATGTTTTTTTTTTTATTTCAGACAAGATGATTCATTTATACAACCAATTGAATTGCACCGTTTAATGCAAGATGCAGGCACTTCACCAATACTATTAGCCTGTGTTTCAATGTCAATTTCATATATTCAACCAGGATTTATATCTATACCTAATCTAACATAATTCAAATAAAATATTTCATACGCAATATTTAATTCTTTTCTATTTATTTTTATGTACAATAAAGAATAGTTGAACACAAAAAAACTCAATTAACTATCAAGTATCTATTTATGTCATCCAAAAATTTGTTGAAAGATAAATTTTTGTGATAAAGAAAATGCTTTATAAAAACTTTATAAAACATTTATTTAAGCTTTATAAAAGCTTTATAAAACATTTCTATCGATTTTATATATTACTTATGTTCAGGATAAGAATAGTAAGCAAAATGCATTAAATAACACATAAATTATATGTACTTCGTACTTTATTATAAACATTTCGAACAACACTATGTTGTAGAAATTATTTTCAATTTGTTTTTTATATTAAATTTTTGTTATCTCATGATATTCGTGGAATTATTTTCGGTCTATAACTGGTTCTATTGTTTGTCCGCCACAAATTTGACCCCAACCAATCAAACGCCAATGTTTTTCAACACGACGCGACAACGCAATTTTTTCGTCAATTTCTGTACATACAGGATTTGTTAAGCTGATTTTAGCTAAATCAGCACGAGTGGCTAATACACGACCTCCAGTGCTTAATGACCCAATATTTACTAATAGCACCTCATTTCTCGATAATTTTGGTACCTATTATAAAAAAATACTTTATAATTACAATAGAAATATACTAAAAAAAATCTGATTATAACATCTCTACAAAATATATTTACCCTTGCACCTTTCTTATCACCCTCAGTTCTCACACCTAACAATCGCTTAAGAAGATAATATGATATTTCGAGTTCGATAAATATTTTAGGTAGAGCTCCTACAGCTCCTAAAATTTGCCCCACTAAACGATCAGCACGGCATAATGTTGGTTCAATTTTTGTTCCAACACCTTAAAATTTATTTTTCAAATATTACCAAATTTCTTTTATGATTTATATTTTGTCCAATTTGTTTTTTTTTCTTTTATGGTATTTGCTCTTACTTACCTATGAGACCACCTGGAACAGCAAATTGAAGTTCATTCTGCTCAGCAAATAATGATACTATCCGCGAAAATATGGGTCGACAGGTCAGTTTTCCTTCACTGTCTTTAGAAACCAGTCCAGGACGAACTTCAATTTCCATACCCACCTGGGAAACAATAAATACGTAAAATTACATTCACGTAAGCATAATAACAAAAGTGTATTTTTAGCGTACTTTTAATACTCCTCTTAAAATACTTCCACCAGCAACGCCGCCTTTCAGATCATCTACTTCACAACCAGGTTTATTTACGTCAAACGACCGAATTACAATTAATCTCGGTTCCGAAGTGAAATCTCTTAAAGGTACTGGAATTTTTTTCGTAATATATTCGCACAAGACTTCAATATTATACTTGAGTTGTGCAGAAATTGGTATTACGGGCGCTCCTTCAGCTACTGTACCTAATTTAGAGAAAAGATCATGTTTTTAATATTATATATGCATATCAATAACAATTCGTGTAAATTCATTATAGAATTATTATCAAGATTAAAATACCCTGTACGAATTTCAAAATTTGCTCATATTGTTCCTTTGCTTGTGCTTCCTTTACTAAATCTATCTTATTTTGCAGAATTACAATATGTTTCAATTTCATAATTTCAATGGCAGCCAAATGTTCTGATGTTTGAGGCTGGGGACACGACTCATTACCGGCTACAAAATAAATATTTATTAATTTCAATATTTCAAATAACTATCATTCCAGATACAATAATATAAAAGAATTTGACTATGTACCAATTAAGAGCAAAGCTGCATCCATGACAGCAGCACCGTTCAGCATAGTTGCCATAAGGATATCATGTCCTGGACAGTCAACGAAGGATACATGACGTACAAGTTGAAATCGTCCAGAACAAACTGGACGTAAACAAGGGAATGAATCGTCTTTGCTCGAACCTCCGGATATGTAACATCCTGGTCTTGGACATTTTTCATTATCACACTTATAAATCTTTGCATTCGCGTATCCTGAAATGAGCCAATTAAAAATATTCGTGATATTATTTTATTTAAATAGATTTGCTCTAATTCTATATTCCTATAAATTTTGTCCTGATTAATGAATAAGTAAAATCAAAATTAATTATAGGATATAAAAATAGATAAATTACTAATATAATAATATGAATTTATTTGTTTACATTCAACGAAACATTTTTTTATACATACTTTTAAATAATTTTAAAATTGTTGCGAGAATATTTATTTTATATGAATTCAAAATATTAATACGACAATTAAACAAAAGCCAATAGTCTTATAATAATTTCAAAATTCAATAAAATTATTTTTTTATAACGAAATATAAGTTTTTATTTAATTCTTTATTTCATTTTTTTGAGTTATATAAATTATTTTAATTGTTAATATATTTAACAATCAATGTTTGTATACGTGGGAATGTTATATTACTATTAATTAGAATTTAAAATTATTGTAAGAATTTGACATACATGAAATTGTATTACAATAATTTACACATTGAAAGTTTATTTTTACTACAAATATTTTTTATAATTTCAACTTAAATGGTGCACTTTTAGCAAAATGATTTTAATATAATATTATAGTTTCATAGAAACATCAAATGAAAATATATTGTACGTATTCTATACACATACAATAGATCATACATGAAAAATAAATGTTAAGTTTTTGATATTCATGATTTGCAATTTTATGACTAAGTGTCTATGTGTCTAAAGTAATTTATTTTATTATTATACCACTTCAAGTTACTTTTACTGGTAATATTTCATTTGTTTACCAAAAATAACTTCTTATTTTTAAACTATACTACATAACATTCTTAACATGAAACGATTCTTTTTATGTGAATATTATTATATATAGAGGTTTCTAATGATTATTTATATTAAAATTACGAGCATTTAATCATAAACATTTTATATTATGTGATATAATGCATTACATATTGTGATATTAAGTTTATGATAACATTCATATAAATAATCGAAAACAGTAAAATTTGTCACTCCCGTTTTGTCATTTTGAATAATTTGTGACAGTAAAGAGAAAGATATTAACTATAACATGTAATACAATTCAACTATAATTATTTCTAACAAATATATATAAAATTGTAAAAACTTTATCAAACGTTTCCTAAGTATTTTAACTATTTTGTAAGTAAGTATATAATCTATTGTTTAATAATTAAATGAATAGAGAAATAGCTGAAATTCAATTCGATTCTAGTAACATAGTATTTAATCTATTTAGTTTCTCGCACGATTATCAAACTGATAAAAACTACATGTTTATAATGCTGTTAGTATAATAAATTTGTGAACAGTTATTCAAAACAAGTATCGTCTACAACTTTGAGCGCCACATTTGCATAAGGTTCTAATGTTCGACAAGTCTGATTCTGGTGTCTCTGGACGTAGTTCTAACTCCTCTTGAAATTCCGTGTTCATATATATATTTAAATTCTCTTTCATCGACATATTTTGCTTTATAGAATTTTCACTATTCTTTGATGATTGACACATGTAATCGAAGGTAATTTCTTCGTTTTGTTTAATATCTCTCAATGCAAACAATGCAAGCTTAGGAAGATTCGGATCAAGACAATTGATCCAAACACCATAGACAGCGAGATTTGGATTGCAAGAATGATTGATGAAATGCGAAACGTTGCCATATACGGCAGCATCTACAGTATATGGACATTCTTCTTCAGACTCATTATAGTCAAGATCAAATAAGTATGTTCTACCAGCGGCATCGTATTCTTTGCCACGCTTTTCGGCCTCCTCATTTGTTATGACTTCGCCCACATATTGTGTGACAAAACAACCTTTTTTAATCGCTTGTAATGTTTTTACACCCCAACCCCGTCCATTGGCAGTTCTAAAAATGCAAAACTTCATCTTGCTGCCACGTTGCACTACTCGATTGAAGCAGTTCATGTCGCAGTTGCATCGTTTGTTACATTCGTATATCGGTGTTCCAGGTGGAACTCGAATCTTACATGACTGGGTGTACGGACATAGTCCGTTATCCTGGGCAAAGCAACAGTTTGTTTTAGAATTACAAGACTTGCATTCGCAACCAATAGGTGGATCATCAGGTATTATGACTCCATTACCAGGTAGATAATCTTCTATATAATAGAAGTCTCGAGGTGCTGTTTCCAAGTCTATTACATTCTCCACCCGTATTAATGGTTTACCTTTAGTGATAGTATTCATTTCATTTTCCCACTCTTCTAAAGATTCTAACTGTTTTTTCCTTAAATCAATGACTAACATACGGAGAATATCATGTTTTATAACTTTCTCCAATTTACTATTTTTGACATACTTTAGATGTAAATATTTGGTTATATTAATATATACTGTATTTGGTTCTACCGAAATTGATGTTATCATCTCTCCTCTACACTTAAGATAATTTAAAAATTCTCCAATATCCCTATCGTTCGGATAAAAATTTGTTTTCTTCTTGAAACGATCGATCAATTGTAATCTACTCTTTTCAAACTCTTCTAGAACATCTGGGCAGTTTACTAAATTCGACGCCGGTTCCCATGTGTTATACTGTGAATTCCAATTCTTCCATTTGATTAAATAAGTTGGCACACCTTTTAATTCTTTCTTTGCAAGAATCTTTTCTACTTCCCAAAGGGTAGTCTCCATTAGTAACTTTTTCATTCTCTTCTTATTTTCATGTTTTATATCCATATATCTTACATCTTCCAATATAACTCTGAGCTCCTTCAGTCTAATATTTTGTAAATTTTTTTTGTAGTCTATTTGATACATTTCAATATTGGTATTGGCATTTAATTTGCTTAGTCTTATATTTTCTGTACTAATTTCTTGATTATCAGAAAAATTCAGATCTCTTCTATCGTTGATTACTTGTTTCTCTTCTTGGTTTTTTTTAAAATGAACATTATTACTGTTTAAGTTGTTGCTCTTTGATTTATCATCATGGTAAGAGTTATCATTGTAATTATTTTTTTCAGAAGAAACAAATCTTTGATCAAGCTTTCGATGTTTGGCCAATGGTTGAACTAATCCTGGAGAAGCTGGCCTTTTTTCTGGTGTAGAAGACATTTCGCTTGCGTAACCAAGATTTTCTTCTTGTTCCCCTCTGGTATTGCCCTCTGCATGAGCGTCTGTAATGCCAAACATTTAAAGGATGTCATTCTCTCCAGTCACACTTTCCCATATTTTGTGTTTAACTTGTATAATTGTTTCTCCCCTTTCTCTTAGTATTAACGTTATCACCTTGAACATCAAGAATCCCTTGAATCCTCTTCGCTCTTCTCTGTCATTTATTGAGGAAAATGTTTGGTGCCATTATAAGAAAATTAATATAACTTATACAATGTTTATGCAAAAGAATGTACACATTACATAGTAGCATTTTTGAATGTTATAAATTATTACTTCAAGTTTCCATTAAATTATTTGAAAGATTCATGTTTAAATCTTATAATATGAATATGGTAAATCAGCTGATTTTCTGAGATAATATATATACTTAATGACTAAAGCACACCTTAATATTAATTTTGTATTTATATTTACAATTACACTGTAAGGTATAATTATTATAAAACAATAATAATATGTTTTAAAACACCTTAAGCCAATTTCTAAGATTTTCATAAATAAAACACTAACTACATATAACAGAAATTATTAGCTCTTTATTATATTTCTTTACATTATAAATAAATTTGTACATTGTATATTATAATAATTATATATGTATAAATTTAAAAATTTATATAAAAAATTTGATATATATAAAAAATTTAATTAATAAATGTAATTATACTTACCTTAAAGTTATACATTATATTACAAAGATATGTTCACACTCACACATTGTCTATTATATCAAATTGAATCACAGAAATAATTTGGTTTTATCAACAAATTTTTGGCACTTTAAGTCAATTTATTAAGGTATGCTTTAATCGATAATTATTTAAATCTTTCAATTGTATATGATCATTTATTTTTTAATGCATGAAATATACTAACTAGTGCACACATTTAATTTATTACAATTAAAAATAATCATGCATGAAGAGTGCATTAAAAACTTACTTGTGTATTAAATTATATGTGAAATTTTTATTTCAAACTGAATATTATATTTATGTTGCTATATCAATATTTTAGTATGTTCTATTATCCTTTGTATTTGTACTTAAATTTAACCTTACTTTATTAATAAAATAATTCATTTATATGCTAATATATGTAGATAATTGTGCACTTTAAAATCATTATGAGAATAAATTAATTATATTTTATTTAATATGTTTACTAAGCAATTTAAATAAAATATAAATACGAAAAATGACATAACTTGGAAGAAATAAAAGAAATAGTATTACTATTATTACGTATAATTAAACAAATTATAATATATAATATTTTAAATAATTACATAATACTAGAAATAGAATTAAATTTTCAAATATGTCAGTTGTAAAACATTTTTGATTCAGCTACTCGGAAGTACATTTAATGAAATGGCGACAGTTTTTGACGATTAGCGCCATCTATGTAGGAAATGATAAAGAATATAATACAATGATAAAGAATATAATACAATGAAGAACAAGAAGTAATTCTTTCTAAATATAAATATTTTCTTTAAATATAGCGGAAATAACGTCTAAAATAATTTTAGATAGAATTCGTTCTTTTACAAAATTATTAAGTATAAATATATTAATACTTTTCTAGTTAACAATTTTGTTTAAACTTTATTTTTCCCTCAAAAAAACTCAAACCTATCACTCATACAAACTGTAATTGATATGCCTTTATTAATAATTTATCTATTCTAATTGTTAAAGTAAGTAATGTATATAATATACAGTGACTCTCAAAAACATTCGTACACTACACACTACAGAATGACTAATTTTATGGTTCTATGTTGTTTATAAAGCAATCGCCCTGGTTATTTTTTTAATAATATGAAAACATATAATTTATTTGGTAAATTCACATACATTGCATAGTAAAAGTTGCCGAAGAAAATAACGCCGTACTTTCAGTTCACAAAAATATTCGGACATATTTTATATTTATCTGTTTATCTCCTTCTGGCAACCTGATATTCCAAGAAAGCAGAAAAATCTCTATTTCTCAATAGTAAAAATGACCTCGTCCAAAATGAGTCGCAAAAGAAATAATACGGCATTCAACATGCTGCAATTTATAATTTTCCACCAGAAAAAGGGAAGAACCTATCGTGAACCTATCGTTGCAGATATCATTCAACGATTTTATTTCGAGGATCGCATTGAATATATTCCACAAACTGGAAGACTAAGTCTCTTAAGTACAAAGGAGAAAAACAGAATTATTCAAAAGGGAAAGAAAATCCGCAAATAAATGCCCCAAAAATAGTTAGTGAGGTATTAGAAGCAAGCTACGAAAACGTTTCGATTGGAACAGTTCAAAGAATTATCAGACAAGCTGGAAACAATGGAACAGTAGCCAGAAAACAATTTTTTATGAATGAGAATAGGGAGAAACAAGTCAATTTTATAAAAGAGGTAATTTCTAAGAATGATTCATGGTGGAAAGATGTAGTATTTATTAACAAAAGCAAATTCAACCTTTATAATTCTGATGGAAGAACTTTGGTATGGCAAAAACTGATTAAAAAATTCTACTTTAAAAATACAAGAGATACAGTGAAACATAGGAGTGTAAACATAAGCTAGTGTAATGGTCCAGGGCTGTATTTCATCATACGAAGTTGAAAACTTGATGACAACATTATGGATAAAAATCTTTACTTAAGCATATGTAAAAACAATTTAGTTCAAAATGTCAAAAAAAAAAAAAAAACAGAGAAAATAAATAGGAATTCATAATAGCTTTAAGTTTTATCAGGACAATGACTAAAGCATGCATATATAGTACATTCATAATGTGAATTACATAGAATAATTTGGAAAACTCCAATTTTTTCAATAGTCGAATTAGAACAATGACTCGAAAATGAATGGTCATATGTAACTGTAGAATATTTAAAAAAAAGTGTAAATAATATGTCAAACAGATTAAAACGTGTTCTAAAATAAAATGGTTTCTCATCATGAGGTACTAAAATTATTTTGTGATAGTGAATTATATTAAATAAATGATAAAAATAATTCTTATTAATAATAATAAATGATCTGTTATTAAAAAACTAACCAGGGCGATTGCTTTATAAATAACTGAAATATCAAGCCATGAAGTTAGTCATATTGTAATATTATCATAGTAATCATCCAAATATTTTTGGGAGTCACTGTATTAAATCTATGTTTTGACTTTACACAGTTTTTATTATATATGTCGGGTTTGTCGGGTTGGCACTGGTTCTTGGGGCACGTTGCGTATCTTCATTAGGACGAGTCATTGTAATAGTTCAAAGAGGTTTATATTTACAAGAGTTGATTTAACAGGGTTTAACAATTAAACGTGATTATAAGACACTCTTAAAGTAAAGATGTTCTTAGGTTCAAACGAATCCACGGTCAATGGGATAACTCTTTATACAATTGGATATGTGTTGATACTCAAAATGACGTTAGCTGTGACATACGGTATCTTTCAGGCTGACAGACTGACGTTGTGTGTAAACTCTCCAAGGTGATCATAAGAATAAAAGACTGACACGATCACACTTGTCAATTGCGTATTGATCGGGGTTATCAACAAAATTCCAGGCGCCGTTACTAGGCAGACTCGCGTAGAGTCGTCATTGCTCCTGCCTCGGGACTTGTTTGTTAATACAACGTGTGTCCCTCAATATTGGTACTTCTACTGTTAAGTAAAACGTTCATCCCGTGACCATGGCTACGTTCGGTGACCAGTTGTGTCACCTTGAGCCCGACATTATTCAAAATCTATGTGACAGGACTGGAAGAAGAGATAAGGAAAGGATAAGCCGGGGGAATAGTGGAAGGAGAAAGAAAGGTATGGTCATTGACATATGCAGACAATATTGTGCTGATGGCGGATAGAGAAGAGGAGCTAAAGGAAATGCTAAAGAGATTCAAAAAAATTTTAAAGGAAACCGAATTGGAACTGAGCACGGAAAAGACCAAGTAGACATAGTAGTTTTTGGAAAAAGAAAGAACAAGAGAAGACAAAGAAAATGAAAATGGGGAGAGCGAGAATTAGAAAAAGTGGACGAGTTAAGATACCTAGGGTACATACTACAGAAAAACGGCAGTCATGAAAAACACATACAAGACAGGAAAAAGAGAGCAACAAGAGCAACGAAGAAAACATGGAGCGTGGGAGAACGGATTTTCAAACAGGACTACAAGAGGAGAATGAAGATGTTTAGAGCACTGGTAGAGAGCGTGGCGCTGTTTGGAACAGAGGTATGGGGCTGGAACATGGAAGAAAGACTGGATAGAATACAAAGAAGATATGTGAAATTGATCTTAGGTTTAGATATGACAACAGCAAATTATATATTGGTAGAAGAATGCAAGCTAACAGAAATCAAAGAAAAAGCATTAAGAAGAGCAGCAAGGTATGAAGGGAAAGCCATAGAATCAAAAAAGAAACTAGTAAAGGAGTGCATAAAGGAAAGAGAGAGAAACTGGGGAAATGGTCAAGAAGGGAAAAGAGCAAGAAGGAGAAAGAAGAGACTAGAAGATGTGAGAAATGAAGGGACACAGATGGAAGCAAGAGAAGAGCAAGGAAGGATGACAGTAGACCAAATTATAGAAGAAAGAAGAAAGAGAGAAGCAGAAGAGAGGGAGAAAAGGATAAGGGAATCCAAATATAATATACATTACAGAAATATCGCCAAAGAAGAATTACCAAAGTACTTAGAAGGGTGGATGAAGTGGAAGTATAGAAGGCAAGATTCACATGTGGGAATGAGACCAAAGCAGGGGATACTGGAAAGAAGAGGGAGAAAAAAGATGCAGACTATGTAGAAGAAAAGAAGAAGACCTGAGACATGTAATAAAAGAATGTGAAATAATGGGAGGACCAAAGGACACAGAAAAAATACTAAATGAGACTGGAGAAGGATTAACAGAACTAAAAACAATAATGGAGAAGAGAAGGGCAATACAAGATGGGGAGGAACGACAATAAGGAAGCACAGCAAGGAGGCAAAAGCCCAAACGTTGCTGCAGTTTTAGAGACAGAATAATTAAGGGAGTGCAATATAATAGAGTGGATAAGAAGGGAGGTAGATATATAAGAAGCGAAATAGGTAAACGAGATGTAAAACCGAAAGCTTATCCAAAGCTGAAAGGCACAGACTAAGTAATAATAAATAAATAAATAATATAGTATATGATATTTTAATTTTCTTAAAATTAATGTCTTTTATATTTATAAAAAAAATTATTTTCTTTTACTTTGTACATATGTATTACACTTTTCATTGTTATATTAAAAGCAATATATAATATTTTTTAAACATAAATAAGAAATATATTGTTAAAAACAATTCTGTTTCAGTATTGATCTGAATTAATGTTGGTTTTATGTAAAAAATATTATAATAACTTAGCTAGTGGAGGACATACATATCTCACAACAATGTATCAATTTTATATAAGACTTGCATCTACTTACCAAGTTTAATAGTAATGTTCCTTTCTAATTCATTTTTAAAACGAACAGTCTGCACTCCCGATATAGCTTTTACAATTGTAGACTTTCCATGTGCTACATGACCAATGGTACCTACACATAAGATTTCAAATTTATATATGTCTAAATAATTGTTTTTGTGCAGTATGTTTTATATGTATCTTTATAGCCATAGAAAGATTATATTTACCAATATTAATTGTTGCTTGTCTACTAATAACCTCGCGAGATAGTGCAGTTAATTTGCTGACATCCTAAATAACAAAAATTTTATACATTTTAATATTAAGATAGTAAAATATCGCCAATGTAAGAACTTACTTATAAAGAAGGCAACAAATTAGAACAAAAAATGTATGTTACATTTTATTTCCATGAAATAAATTTATAAAAATGTGCTTTTACAAAATTTTAAACGTACTATGTTTTTGTAGTCTATAAAACTTATATTACAAACATTAATTTTTATGAAAATGCAAAACAAAAACTGATGATAAATTCTTATTAGTAACAAAATCATATGTTGACATTGTTAATATAAATATAAAAGCATATAATTCAGCAAAAAACAATATATTTATAAATTGTTATGTGATAATATGATGTATATAAATTCTAGATGTCATCAACGATTGATAAAACAAAATATTTCAATAATAAAAGAAATTTTTCAAATAATATGTAGTTTTTAAAAATTAATATTGTATTTCTCAACATTTTTGTCAGTGAACATTTTTATTTAATGCAACGGAAAAAGAGATTATTATAGTATGCTAACAATATATGAATTAAGGTTATATATAACATAATGAAAGCTTGTTAGATTATGAAGATATAATTATATATTTATTACTCACAAGCTTCGAGAGATCTTGTTTATAAAGATTTGGTTGACCCGTAGTCACTCCTAAACCTTCTTCACCACCCATAATCACTGAATCACCTTTATTAACACGTAAACCACGCGAGGGACACTTCAAAAAGGCAATAGCTCATTTAAAATCAAGAATATACATAGACTACTAGTCGGTAAAAGTAAAAATGCCAAGAGAGCGGAAGCAACGCCAAGTGGAAATACTTCGAATTAACATGGAACATAGATTTCCTCGGCTTGTCGATTTTATATTATCTCTCTTATATTATGTACATTAATTTTTAAATATTAAACTTAGAATATATAAAATGTTACATTTCATAATATTTACTTGCAGTGTTAAAATATAATATAATTATTGAATGTATAAAATACTTAAAATAATAATATGAGAAATATAAAAGTTTTAATCATTTTTGTCATGTTGATTTTGAACTATTTTACTTATTAAAAGAAAAAAAATAAAAAATACGTTATCTTTTTGAGCAACAAGGAATAATTAGGACCTTTTAAAAAGTATATAAAATAAAGTTATTAGTTCAGTTACGACCGGTGAAATAATACAAATAACAATTAAACTTGTATTTCGAATAATAGCTTTTAGTACACCATAATTGTAAATAAAAATATTAATTAAAAAATGCAGAATTTTATCATGAAAGTTTAAGAGAAGGAAGTAGAATGTTTGAAGAAGAGGTGTAATTAATCGAACAAATCATAATACGATCGATAGTACATAGTGCATGTACGTACGAATAAAATTTAAATAATTAAATGTCACTTAAATTGAGAATCAATGCATATTAATTATTCATTATTGAATTAAATACTGGTTATCCTCCTGATAAAATATTCCTAACGTGGTAAACGAATTTAAAAAAGAATAAATTTGTTGCAGATATTTCATGTTCAAAATGGAACAATATCCAGAATTTGTGGATTTATTGCTTGCAAGACGAAAAGATTATGATATTTTGTGGGTTTCTCGGTCAATGGATCCATTATCACCACACAAACTTCCATTAGAATCTAAATATTCCAGAAATGAAATAATACAGGCAGTTCTAAATGATGAAAAAGTTAAGCTAGCAATTATTTCTTTGGCTGCAATACTCGAAACAGATATCAAAAAAGTTAACCAAGAAGCTTATAAAATAATAAATGAAATGGCTAATAAAGCACATTTGCCCAGTGTTCGTTTCATGGGTAAAATTAAAGTCTTTTATTTTAAATTATAATATCTTTATTTTCTGGAATTATAAGTAATGCTTCAATTTCAGGTTTAATTATTACAAAAGTTCTTAAAAGAATTTTTATGAGCATTTATATTAATGAGAAATCAATATATAAGATGAAAAAAGAGATGCAAATTTCTCAAGTACAATATGTTTATGCACCTTCTCATAGAAGTTACTTAGATTTTGTATTATTATCATATATTTTATTTTCCTACGATATGGCCCTTCCAAACATTGCAAGTGGAATGGATTTTTATCACATGTACATAATAGGAGAATTATTAAGAAAATCGGGAGCTTTTTATATGCGGCGCAGTTTTTCTAATGATTTATTATATAAAAGAATATTTAATGCGTATGTAATGTCCCTAGTAAAGCATAGTGACAGAGCAATTGAATTTTTCATTGAAGGCACTCGAAGTAGAAGTTTAAAAAGCATCGTACCAAAGTTCGGTGTGTTAAAATTAATAATTCTAATATGACTTTTTGATATAATTAATATTTAATGAAAACATAATATAAAGATGGTTTCATTTCAAGGTCTTTTGTCAACTATTTTGGAGAGTTTATTAGAAGGCAGTGTACCTGATATATATTTTATACCTATTAGTATTAACTATGAACGACCACTAGAAGAATTGTTATTTGCATATGAGCTTTTGGGAGTGCCAAAACCAAAAGAATCTACTGCTGGTTTATTTCAATCTCTATTTATTTTACAAAAATCATATGCTTATGGATCTGTTGTTTTTAATGTTGGTGAACCTATTTCTGCATGCCAATTTTTAACTATGGAACACCGCAAAGCAAAAGTATTATCACCTTATGCAAAATTACCGATATCTGTTGTTAAAAACTTAGCCTATTGTATAATAGATTCACATAAAAAAAATACAATACTCATGCCTTTTAATTTAATTACTTTATTATTTAATGAAAGAAGTCAAGTACATCCAGATAATCCATATACATTAAATTATTTAATCAGTGATTATCTATGGTGTAAAAAGCTTTTACAAGTATTCAATGCTACAATATATATAGGAAGGTAAGTTTCAAAAAATACTAATAGGACTTAATATAGTATGTAGATATTAGTATTATAGAAAAAAGTTCGTACAGATCATTTGATACAAATAATCAAAATGTAAGCAACGTGGAGCAAGAAATATTAAATAGTTTAAAGTGCCATGAAGAATTACTTATATTTGATGCATCACAAATTTTGAGACTCAAAGAGACACAGAACAACAAAACTGGGAAGTAATATTCGTGTTAAAAGTCATACCTTATTAGAAAGAACTATGAGAATAGCTGTGCCTGTCATTAATATTTCAATTTATCTAAATCCAGCTTTATCTTTTCTAATAAAACCAGCTATTATTACTGTTGCAATGGGAATAGAAGGAAGTGAACTTGGTAATATTATTTTATACATACAGCATGTTACATATAAAAACCAAACAAAATTGGTATGTTATTGCATTATTTGTAGGAAATGCATTTAAACGATACGTATTATTAAGAAGGCTACTGACTACGGAATTTGTAATGCCTTTAATAGAAGATGAATCTATAATAAAATCTGAATGGGAGGAAACATTGAATTCGCTATTAAAACAAAATTATATAAGTATTCAGAACAATACATATATACAAAGAGAAGATACCAAAGTATGCTCTCTCCTTTATAATGTAATACTACCATTTATAGATACAATATATGTTACATGTCTTGTCCTATTTGAGGTAAAATTCAATAATATTTGCGTACTATTTTACATTTGTTATCTTTTTAATATATATACGAAGAAAATCTGTTTTCATTTACAGTGGGATGAATCAAAATCAAATTATATAACGATACAAGCAGTTTTGACTGAAGCACAGAAAGAAATAGAAAAAGCATTTCTTGAAGAGCGGCAATGGGGACAACATCCCTATTCTTTATCAATCGACTTAATTAATAGTACAATATCTAATCTCATAACACAAGATATTTTAGTACCTCATGAGAAACGAAATGCATACCAAGTAGATAAAGTCAAACTAACACAAATTCTTGCACAGTTGCAAAATCTTTCATTAAAACGACCATTAGGTTCATATCTTAATGCAGTATTACTGCCTATATTACCACCACCTGTTTCTGCTAAATTGTAAAACAGAGTATACAGAACAAAGTTGAGTATTAAAGCAGCTTACGTTACATAGAGATTTGATTATGAAGATTTTAATATAGTTAATGCTAAAGATATTTGTTTAATTAGTATGTAACTTTCTTTTTATATTAAAATTTAGAAGAAAAGTTATATAAATTTTTAAGAATAATTGTCGCATCATCGTCAAATTTGTCTATCGATTTTTTTCTTCTGCCAAGAAGTAAGGTAGCTGTAGTAGTTGATGCAGAATTATTCATATTTCTGAATAAAAGCTGAAAAAAATTATTATATGAATCATTAGTTATATGTATATAACATAATAGATATTACAAATAACTAATTACCATGACTAATCTAACCAGATACACAGCAAACGTGAGAAATGAAATAGCCATAAGTGCACCTTCTATGGAGGAAATCCAGCTGCATGCTCATGATCATAACTGTGATCATAATGTTCAGTACCCCTTCTTTTGCGAGCAACCGTTATACTTCCTGCAAGTTGGGATTCTGAAAACATTATTAAAAATACTTTTTTTGGAAAATACTTTAAAAATTACTCATTGACATGTCATATACATCAATTAATTTTTTGATCTCAGTTATTGTGTCATTGTTATCGTTATTTATTGTTACCTATTTCAACCATTAATGTATTTTCGAATGTTCTTAAAAATTGAATTTTTCCATCAATTGATGTTGGTTGAGATTTTAAAGTATAATGAACACTTCTAAGTATATCTACTGGAAGGTAGTTCAATAGTCCTGCATCATTAAAAGTAAAAGATTCATTTAGGTACTGCTTATTTCTTTCCCGTTCCTATATCGTAAAAATAAAACTTTCGATTACTAATTGTTTCTCAAAATTAAACATTATACAGAAAGCTTCAAATGTAATAGTGTAATTACCTTGGTCATTGAAGGAACTGCTGTATCATTGTATTTTTTTGAATTAGATACAAACACATTTTCTTGATCAAAAACAGTTGATTCTTTTTTGATATTATTTTCCATATTATGGAAATTGTATTTTCCACTTTCATTAACTGCTGTTTGTTTTGTTTTTGCATCCTTATAAGTAATATCTTCATATGTATAATGGAACTGATTTTCCACATTTTTTTGAGCAAATTTATAAAAATGATCTTGTTTTATTGTAGGTGTTCTATGAATAAGAAATGTAAAAATATCTGATAAAGTAAAATTGATGCTATTTAATATGATGTTATACATACCTATATATCTTTTTTTCACTAGAAAATTGAGGCATATCTATCCATTCTGCCAAACTACTGTTCAATAATAATATTTTCAATATTAATATACTAGTTACGAACATTGTAATTGATTAAAGTATGCAACTTTTACAATAATATTTATACATATATATGTTTAACAATATCACACAATAATAATTAATTTATCGCACATATTCATATTCACTAAATAAAATGAATAAACAGATATTATGTTGTTTCTTCAAGTGATACAAGAACTAACTGAAGATATACTTGCATACATGGTGTGACAGGAATCAGGATGTTATTATTTCAGCTAGGAGTTCTGTTAGATTTAACGAGGACAAAGATTAGATTTACGACGTAATGACATCAATTATTTAAAGTATTCTTACAAATTCTCATATATAAAGTTTTTGTCTGAAAAAATTGTTTAATGAAAATATATACAAAACATTAAAAATCTGTTACCATTAATAATTTATTTATTCTCATTATCATGGTAAGTACAATAATGACAACATTTTATACTTTTTTATGAAAATTTGTTAATTTTTCTTAAAATCTATTTATTATAATGTTGCTGTCTTTTAAGTACTTTTGTTTGTTAATTATGTAATTGTAAATAATATTATAAACATAGCTTGAACAAAATACAAGTTGTTAGTTATTATAAAATTTAGTGTTTTTATAAAACTTTAAGTAATAAAAAAATTCAAATAGATTTAATATGTACAAACAATTAATTTAGAAACGTATTATAAATACATGATATTATATATGAAACAATTACCAATCTAACAAATCATATACAGATTGTTTTAGGTATAGCAACATCTATTGATATTGCACAAATCTTTGTATGTAATTAAGATTATAATAACTGCTGTGTTTATATCTAGATTTAGACTCATTATTTCAATATTGATTAATTTAATGTAGAATTTTATTAAAATTATAATAAATGTTTTATAATAAAAAGATGGACATAGCAATAAACATATTCCACTCATTATGTAATTAAAGTGATTTTTAAATAAATTTTCAGAAATATAGGCCATATATCATGTACAATAATGCATTTAATGTCATATTAATATAGAAAAATATAACTTGAAATATAAAATAATTAAGTATTTTGCAAATAAATTATACATATGAGATTCTGTTAATTAACTAACATATGATTAAAGTAATATTTATATATTATATCATAATAAAATGTAATATAAAAGTACTGTAAAAAATGGTTCGCTTAAATATAATATTTTATATATAATAACATTTCATTTAAGATATTACTGCAACATCGAGTAAAAACAACATTTTTAGACAAATTTCAAATATTTTTATCCAAAAGCAACTCAGTCTTCACAAAATATTTGACTAAGAAATAAGAGATTACATTTCTTCACATTTGATTTCTAGAGTTAAAGAAAATTATTTCTTTCTTGATTTCTTTTAATGATTTCTTATCTAATTCTTCATCATGCTTGTTTTATTACTATATTGTTATTAATAATTAGAAAAATTACAGGAATATTATGATAAAAAATAATAAAAAAGAAAGTTGTATTAGTAATGTAATGAATAATATGCCACTACAAAATGAATATTTAAAATTTATAATAAATCTATATCTATTTGAATTAATTACTTTTTAAAAATTATACATTTTTTATGTTGATCGTGTATGAAACAAAAACGGAATGAACACAGTACTTGAAAACGAAAAAGATGTATGTATATAATTTAGATCTCTTTCTATTTGGAATGTACTTTACTTTCAATGAAACAAAGAAGAATATAAAACAACTTTGTATATTAATAAAATAAAATAATAAATATATTAAAAACTTGGAATTTACAATTTTCTCTATTATGTATATGTTAATTATCGACTGGTTCTAAAAAATTTTGTTCACTACTTTCTAGTATGAAATTTATCACAATAATAATTATAGTTATAATATTATATAGAAAATGTTTCAGAATATGTATCATAAATTTCAAATTATTTGGAATGTACTTATTTAATTATAAATTTTTTCTTGTCTTTATGATTAATAGAGAAGAAGATCTATACAAATTTTAATACGACGTATAAGATCAAAAGTGGAGACTACATTTGCAATAATCTTACTTTTTATCACTTTATGCGTGTCTTGATCATTTTTAGTTTTTTTTATATTAGTTCTCGAAAGGTTTGATACGAATTATAAACGTTAAAGCTTCTAATGTCTAAATTTAAATGCTTTGAAGCAAAAATACGAATTAGTAAATTTATTACATGTAGCACAATGTCGCGTGTATATTAATTTAATCCATAAAAAATTCTGTGAGTTCTTAAGAAGTAATATAATAATATTCTTAACTCATTCTCTCTCTCTCTCTCTCTCTCTCTATCTATCTATCTATCTATCTATCTATCTTTCTTTTTTTCTCTCCTTCCTCTCCATCATACTTCAAAGAATGTCAAAGGATTTATGTATATGAAATATACATGTGTTCTATAATTTATATATACTGCTATGTATTATTTCATATCTAATTACTCTATTTTAAGCATTTTTTGTGCAGTTATAAAACATTCTATTTTAAGCTGGAAAATATATTTATATTATGAAGTTAGCACTTATATATTACTTGTAAAATGGTATTATGTATTGAGTGTGTTACATTAATAAAACTGTATGAGACAATTATTTACCTTATCATAAGATAGATAATTGTTTAAGATATTATAACATTATATATATTATTTTTTAGAGAATCTTTTATATTTTACTAGCTATGGAAAATTTTTATATCCAGTACTTTACAATATTGAAACACGTTCAAATTTATTATTAAAATTCCTCTAGAATTCTCATAAAAACATTGCTGTTGTTTTCTCTATGTTTGAATGTTTTATCTTACACGATGCAGTCTAAATCATTTTCTATGTAATTATCCTTAGCTTTTACATAAAATGTTTTGGAAGATATATAATAAAGTTATATTTAATATCAGTATACTGATATTTAAAAAGAAATATAGTTGTACTTCCTTTCATGAATGTATCCAAGTCAGGCACGAATGAAACGTCGTAACGTAGCTCGAGCACTACGAGCCCAGCCTTTGTGTATAGACAAGTTATTTGGCAATGTTTCGATGTTTAACGTAGGCAGAGAGTTCTGTCATGTACGCTGATTACTGTATGCTGACCACCGGGCATCATCACTTTCGTGAGTTAAATAGCGATACCCTACTTTTGTTTCTAATTCTCGTAAATCACACCATGTTTGATAATCCTTAAGAAAAATATAATTTATAATAAGCTTGTATTTTATAACATTAAAAACAAGTATCTAAGATTATAAAAATGCTTACCTGCAGCCATACGTGTTGTAAACTCTTATCTACAGTATAACGTTTTCTTTGTTTCACTTGTAACAAATTATTAATTAAATCAATTGCTAAAAAAGACGATAAGTTTTATTAATTTTTATTGTTAGATGACTATTATTTTATTTCAGTGATTTGCATACCATCAGATGAAATTTCCTGCCAAGGAATAGGTGGATACATAAAAGCAGCATTTTGAATTTGTTCATTAATATCTTCTTCTTCATTGAATGGAAATGTGCCACTTAAAGATACGTAAATAATTACTCCAACACTCCACATATCTAAAGAACGATTATAACCTTTGTTTCTTAAAACTTCTGGTGCTAGATATGCTGGGGTACCAACAACACTTCTTCTGAAACTTTTTTCTCCTATGATTCTTGCAAAACCAAAGTCACATAGTTTTACTTGTGTAAATTCGCTATCGCTGCTTAACAATACGTTTTCAGGTTTTAAATCACAATGTACTATATTCTTGCTATGTAGATGTTTTAATGCTATTAATATCTGTGTAATTAGGAATTTAGTTACTCTTTCGCTAAGACGGCCACGTTCTGAACTTAGTATCATTTCTAGCATATCGCCTTTTAATTTTTCCATCACTACAAATATTCGTTCAGGAGTTTCGAACATCCGTTCTAGATTAACAACTCCGCTATGCGAAAGATTCTGCAAAATAGCAACCTCATTTTTAAGTTGTGCTTCTTGCTTTGTAGGAAAACGTAATTTATCAATAACTTTGATAGCAACTGCTCGACCACTTTTACGATGAACACCTCCGTACACTGTACCAAATTGTCCAGAACCTAAAACTTCATCTGGAAAAATTTCATATAATTGAGACATATCAGTGATATTTTCTTCAGGTTCTGTAGATTCTTCTTGACCTAAAATCAGAATATCTTATATAGATATACTTTTTCTAAACATTGAAAGTACATCTATTAAATAAAAGAAGCACCTTTTAATATAAAATATAATAAAAGGAAAAATTACGTACTGGCTGATATAGTTACAGGCATCAGTGCTTGTCTAATACCAGTTTCCCATGACCTAGCTATATGTGCTCCAATACCACTTTCTGGTGGTGGAACTTGGCTACAGTTATCTCCATATGAAGGATCTTCTCCAACATAATAATCAATATTGGCAGTTTTTAACTCAAAGCAATGCATTGTATCTAAAATACAATTCATGTTCTTTATATCACTAATATGATAAATACGATTTTAATAAAACAAAGTTGATATAGTATTAAATACATACGTGAACGGGATGTCTCAGCAGTTTCAATAGACAATATTTCAACTAATGGAATTTCTTTATAATATTTGGAGCTATTTTCATTTTGAAATAACGTTATAGCTTTTGTATCAAGACGCCAATAATGTTTCTTCCGCTGTGAATATTTCCAAATATAACTTTAACAATTCTTTCTTACATGTGTATACATATAAGAACATTTATATATGCTAATTATTTACCAATGGATCACGATTTGTAAAGTGTACCATCCAGCCCTCTTTTAAAACTTTCGAACCACGCCGTTTTGTATGTTTAACACTTTGCACTATGCGCATTAAAGGAATATTATTGCTTGGTGTAGAACTGCAACTAGTAAGTTACATAATAAAACATAAGTTTACATATATATACATAGATAGTAACTAAACAAAAAATATACTTTACCTTGATGGTCTAGATTTTTGAAATTCATCGTAAATAATGTCATCATTGCTTGGGACTTGGTCCTATAAAAATAATCTAAATAAATATTATATTTATTATTGAATATTTTACGAAGTAATAATATTAGTTACAACATTTAAAAAAATATTTCTGTTACATATTTTCTATTATAAAAGTATGTTTACAGTGTATTCGTCAGATCCTTTTGTTTCATCTACTACAAAAGACGAATGTTGAGGAGGTGAAGGAGATTCAGCATCACTATCACCATCGCCTTCTTCGTTTCTACCGTCACATTTTCCTTCCGGCTCACTACCGACACCACTATCAGGATATTCGTTACCTAAATAAACATTTTTATTGAAATAACGTTCATGAAAAAATTAAGCAATAAAATACAAATAAAAGGAACCTGTATTGTCACGTGGATTTTCTCCAGTACAGTCTTTAGGTATTTTTTCTATACATTTCTTGTGTGCATTATATTGACAATCTTTGCACTGTAGGCCTTGCTTAAATAAACCTCGTAATAATTTTTTACAATATCCACATACAGTTGGTCTGGTATAAGTATGTACCACAAATGTATGTGGAATTTTTATACGTGTTGCAAGTTCTCGTTCAACCCATACTGGTCTTCCTCCCAATGAAGGAGAGCGAGACTGTTTTGGTGCCATTATACTCGGTATTGTCTAAATTTATAATACAATAAAACACAATAATATAAACAATAAATTGATTATATAAGCTATAAATCGCATTATCGATAGAATCTTACCAAAGTACTATTATTTTGACTTGCATTCGGTGTATTATTTGTACTATGATTATCATCACTAATGCTGGTCAAACTACTAGTAGATCCTTGACTTGGAGACCTTGGTACATTTAACATTGCAGAACTACGCCGTCTTTGACTGGCATCATGTGAGCAATTATTAGGTACTTTTATAACACATCTTTTATGATAATTCATTCCACAACCTACAAAATATAATAATTGATTGCATTACTTCAAATAAATAAAATAATAATAACAAAATATGACATTTACCTTCACATTTTAATCCTTGTCGAACAAGGCCAAATAACATTTCTCCGCAAAAATCACAAAATGTTGGAACTTTATATGAATGAACAGTTAAAGCATGGGGACGAATGGGAATTTCTTCATTTGGCACTTGTGCTAGAAAAGATTAAATGATTATTTTTGTTTAATTCTTCTATTTCTATATTTTATTTGTCATCATATACATGATGAAATATATAAATTCAAAATTTACCAGTCAGAACAATTTCCACTAATGTTTCATCTACAACTTCAGTGGCATTTGTAATAAGTTGTAAAATATTAGTGGAATTATAATCATGTTTAAATAAAAGCAATCGCTCAAATAAATGATTTAATCCATGTTCCGGACACTTTGTATTTATAAAGTCACAAGCAAATTCTTTAAGTGTCTTGAGAGTCAATGTGCTGCTTTCAACTGTAACAGTATCGCGAGTTAAACCAAACTGGAATAAAAATGTTACTTCTGGTCCCTCCATATTAACTGTTTTATCTGTAAGAAAAAGGTGAATTGCTTAATCTTTAATATCTGAATGCATTTGGACCATATAATATTAAATGCATAGAAACTGTTATAAATTAAGATAAGAATATACAAATCAATACTTAATATTAATCTTCATATTTTTGTATAATATTTGTAAATATTTTCATATCTACTAAAAATCAAATATATGTGTAAAATATATCTTTCTTTTATTTTAAACGATTAAAAAATTATCACATAACAGACATCAAATAACACATATTGAATTAAGGCATTTAGGAAATCATTAATTAATATTTGATATCATTGAATTATTTTTAACAAGTAGTTTTTAAATTTAAAATATGTTCCGACCATATGAATTTACAACATATGAAAAAAAGGTGAAATATCTACTCTGAATAATGAAGTATATAAATGTTTTATTTAAACAAGAATTATCTTACGTACACGTTTAAATTAATCAACGGAAGATTCTGTACCAAGGTAGCTATTTATTCCCCGATCAAATTAACATCGATGAAACATAATTATTGTGACAACAGATCCCATGAGTGTCACCAAACAGCATCAAATCCATGCCTGACACACATTCGTTGATGACATTTTACAGTTATCTCCAGGTGACCGACCCACCTTCGCGTATGCCTCTACCTGTTATATATTGTTGTACGTTGAATCGGGTACTTACGTAAATTCAAGTTAATAAGCAACTTAAAAACTATCAGAATATCGAAAATATTGCTGAAAATTGATTAAAAGCTACGATAATATTGTAGAGAAATTTTGAACGAATCAATGAATCTATTCTTTTATATACATATTTACGCATTATACATACGTAAAAATCTAGTGCCATATAGTTGTTACCAAAGATTATTAAGAACAGGATCAACATTCTATTGCTATTAATCCGATTAAAGACGAAGGAAGATAGCTGTTTAGAAGAAGTTGGAGTAAAATGACAAAGAAAAAATAGAAATTTAAACATCTAACACATTTTTAAGGAAAAAATACAATTTACTTTCGTTAATTTTCTTTATAATATCTTCGAATAAAAAAATAATCCTTATTTCTATCTATTGTTTAGAATAATATGAGCGCATATTTGAAATTACACATTTTAGTTCTATAGCTTAGTACTATTTACATTGATAAATAATTTATGTATAAAAGATGTTATAATTTTCGAATAAGAAATAATCCTTACTACCATCTATTGTTTAGAATAGTATAAACGCATATTTGAGATTACACATTTTAGTTCTATACCTTAATACTATCTATATTGATAAATGACTTATATGTAAAATAATTTTCGGATGAAATTCAAATTTTAACTGCATCATAAGAGATCAATTTATCGTGTTAGATTTATATCTGATTTGTAGTATGTACTTCTGAGAACACTATGGTTGTGTGTATATGTATATGTATAAATTTAGAGAAAGTAGTATAGACACAGATCGTGTAGAATTAACCATAAGTGAGCACCATTGCACACGTGGAGAGGTTCTAACCTAAGCGGATATATTTATGAATGTAATTTCTATTTAAGCATAATTTCCACATATAAAAATGACTTATAAAGTTATAGTTGATTCTAAAAATCCTCCAACAGGTATGTTGTACAACACAATTTTGTTAAATATAGTAAGTTCAAGTACATACATAAAAAATAATGTAGAAAACAGATGTCAAAAATGTTCGCTAAATGAACCCTTATTTTTTCTTTATTTTTAAATAATATTAGTGAAAAAGTGTGTTTTATTTGATAATATATAACTTAATGTTAGAAAATATCTTCCTAGTGTAGTGTTTAATAAAGTAATACTATTATGTATTTTTTAAAAATAAAATTGTGTTAATTTGACAATTGATGTTTTGTAATGTATATAGATGCATTGATAGTATTAGAGGTAATCAATTCCCAAAATAAGGAAAAAATTGAAATAGTTTGGTGCAATGATTGGAAGGATGATGGAAATATACGACTAACTGATAGTCAAAACAAAGTATTGGGAAAAAGAAGCAGTGATGTTAGTCGCTATTTTGCTAGAACTACATGTACAGATCTTTATGGTAAGTGTATATCATATATGTATTATTTCTTTTATAATATATAAATAGATTTTATTTTTTTTCTTACTTTTGTTATATGTTTAATTTAGGTGGTGTCAATCCTCGTGAAAAGACTGAAGTTGATCATTGGTTATCATTTGCAATCGGACCTCTTGAATTTTATCCATTAAAGGAAGATGCACTCTCTTATTTAGATAACATATTGATGACAAACACTTGGTTGGTCTCCAAAAAATTAACAATTGCTGACATCCATGTATTTTGTACTCTTGTAGATAAGAAATTTTTGACACAATTCGAAAAAAAATTTATTAATATAACCAGATGGTATAAACAGGTGCTTTCATTATCAGCTGTGACAAAAGCATTACTTTTAGTTAAAAAGAATGCTAAATTATCTCTTCATAATAATGTACAATCTGAGAAAACTATTAATAAACAAACAGGGCAAAGAAAGCAAGAAGGTAAATTTATTGATTTGCCTGGAGCAGAAATGGGTAAAGTAAGTAATTTATATTTATAACAAACTGTTTATTTTATAAGGTACATAAATCTGTATAAATTTATTTATTCTTATAATAGGTCATAGTACGTTTCCCACCAGAAGCAAGTGGCTATTTACATATTGGTCATGCTAAGGCTGCCTTGTTAAATCAATATTATGCACAAACATTTCAAGGACAATTCATTATGAGATTCGACGATACAAATCCTGCAAAAGAGAATGTAGAGTTTGAAAAAGCTATTCTAGAAGATTTAGAGTTACTGCAAATTAAACCAGATCGATTTACTCATTCTTCTGATTACTTTGACTTAATGTTGGAGTACTGTACTAAACTGATAAAAGATGGTAAGGCATATGTAGATAATACACCAGCTGATATAATGAAAGAACAGCGTGATCAGAAATTGATGTCATCAAACAGAAATAATTGTAAGTATAAAACATTAAAAATTAAAATAAAAATAGTACAATGTTTCCAAAATCTAAATGAAAAAAAATTATTAAGAACATCATTATATTCATATTCTTAGCTATTGAACAGAATCTTGAATTATGGAATGAGATGCAACAGGGTACAGTTAAAGGTCAGGAATGTTGTGTTAGAGCAAAGATTGATTATCAATCTACAAATGGATGTTTACGAGATCCAACAATTTATAGATGCAAACCAGAACCACATCCTCGTACTGGAACAAAATATAAGTATGTATGAATATTAAAAATCTAAAGGACTTAACAAATGCTTCATTTTTTGTATATTTAATTCAGTAACAATTTTTCATATAGGGTTTACCCAATATATGATTTTGCTTGTCCTATTGTTGATGCTGTCGAAAATGTTACTCATACTTTACGTACAACAGAATATCATGACAGAGACGTTCAATTTTATTGGATAATTGATGCCCTGGGATTGAGACGTCCTTATATATGGGAATATTCACGTTTGAATATGACGCACACAGTTTTATCAAAAAGAAAATTAACTTGGTTCGTTGATCAAGGTTTAGTTGATGGTTGGGATGATCCACGCTTTCCAACAGTAAGGGGTATTCTGAGAAGAGGGATGACAGTTGAAGGATTGAAACAGTTTATTATTGCTCAAGGTAGTTCAAAATCTGTCGTTTTCATGGAGTGGGATAAAATATGGGCATTTAACAAAAAAGTTATTGATCCAGTTGCTACTAGGTATACTACACAAAAAACGTTTTTATGAAAAATATTCATAAAGCTAATTCACATAATATCGATTTTTAGATATACTGCTTTGGAATATAATAAAATTGTACCAGTGCATATAGATGATGCGAAGGAAGAATGGTTAACTGTTCAAAATCATCCAAAAGATATATCAAAAGGCACTAAACAAGTATTAGTAGGATCACAGGTATATATAGAAAGAGATGATGCAAATTTGCTAACTGAAGGTCAAAATGCTACCTTCATTAATTGGGGTAACATTTTAATAAAAAAAATTGAAAGAGAGAATGATGTTATTAAACGAGTTGTAGCACAATTAAATTTAGAAAACAAAGATTATAAAAATACATTAAAAATTACATGGTTATCGATACCGTCTGATAAAAATCATGATGTTAGTAAAGTTAATCTAATTCCATGCTACGCTGTTTATTTTGATCATATTATAAGTAAGTCAATATTGGGAAAGGATGATGATTACAAAGATTTCATTGCAAAAAATACAAGAGTGAGTTTTATCGTTTTTACTAATTATAAATTTAAGAAACAGAACAAAAATATATGTAGTAAATATTTCAGACAGAGATACAAATGCTTGGAGAAGTAGCATTAAAACATGTGGAAAAAGGAGAAATAATTCAATTACAAAGAAAAGGATTTTTTAGATGCGATGTATCTTATGCTCCTGTTAGCCCATTTTCTTCTAGAGAACAGCCTTTAATATTATTTCAAATTCCAGATGGCCATACTACAAATATAACAAAATCCATACCTACTGATAGTACACCAGCATCTGTTAAAGAAATTTCTCAAAAAAATGTATGTATCATTTTTTCTACAATTATATGTTAATAATGTACATGTAATACGATTTACATTTATGTAAATTCTTTTTCTTATTGTTATTATTTTAGAAACAAACACTAGATGCGAACTTAATTAACGAAAAAATTGTTGTACAATTAGAAGAAATTGGGACACCAGGTACAACTTTAAATAAATCGCAAATGATATCTGATGAAAATAAATTGTCTGAAAATACATTGCCTGAAAATATTATACAACAAGAAAGCAGAATTAAAAAATTACAATTGAAGATAAATCAAGAAATGCAACAACTTTCGAATTTAAAAACAGAATATAAAAATAAAACTGGTAATGAGTGGACTGGAGTCAAAAATCAAAATATAACAAAAGATATATTAACAGAATCACATGCTGTAAGATTATATAATGAAATTCAAAAACAAGGAGATAAAGTAAGACAATTAAAAAGTTCGAAAGCAGAAAAAGGTGTTATCGATGAAGAGGTAAAAAAACTTTTGGCTTTGAAGTCGGATTACAAATCTGTTACTGGTCAAGATTGGAAACCATCTACTATTCCAACAACTGATATAACGAATAAAGAAGAAAATTCTGCTGACAAAATATCAGAAAGTATACAAAAACAAGGAGATAAAGTAAGACAATTAAAAAGTTCGAAAGCAGAAAAAAGTGTTATCGATGAAGAGGTAAAAAAACTTTTGTCTTTGAAGTCAGATTACAAATCTGTTACTGGTCAAGATTGGAAATCATCTATTATTCCAACAACTGATGTAACGAATAAAGACGAAAATTCTGCTGACAAAATATCAGAAAGTATACAAAAACAGGGAGATAAAGTAAGGCAATTAAAAAGTTCGAAAGCAGAAAAAGGTGTTATCGATGAAGAGGTAAAAAAACTTTTGGCTTTGAAGTCGGATTACAAATCTGTTACTGGTCAAGATTGGAAACCATCTACTATTCCAACAACTGATATAACGAATAAAGAAGAAAATTCTGCTGACAAAATATCAGAAAGTATACAAAAACAAGGAGATAAAGTAAGACAATTAAAAAGTTCGAAAGCAGAAAAAAGTGTTATCGATGAAGAGGTAAAAAAACTTTTGTCTTTGAAGTCAGATTACAAATCTGTTACTGGTCAAGATTGGAAACCATCTATTATTCCAACAACTGATGTAACGAATAAAGACGAGAATTCTGCTGACAAAATATCAGAAAGTATACAAAAACAAGGAGATAAAGTAAAAAAATTAAAGGAAATTAAAACAGATAAAAGTATTATTGACCAAGAAATAAAAATTCTATTAGATTTGAAAAATAATTATAAGGCATTAACAGGACAAGAATGGAAGTCAATACCTGATATGTCTAAGAAGAAAAAAGAAGATATTTCTAAACGCGAAAAACAGAATACATCTAATAAAGAAATAAGTAAAAATGAAAGCATGAAAGATGTAGATATAGGTAAAACAAGATTGGGATTAGAAGCAAGAAAAGAAGAAAATTTCTTTGAGTGGTATTCTCAAATTATTACTAAAAGTGGTATGATTGAATATTATGATGTATCCGGTTGTTATGTTTACCGCCCGTGGAGTTTTGCTGTGTGGAAAATGATAAAAGAATATATTGACAAAGAAATAACACAAATGGGTGTACAAGAATGTTATTTTCCTATGTTCGTTACACGAACAGTATTAGAAAAAGAAAAAAAGCACATAGCAGATTTTGCTCCTGAAGTTGCATGGGTAACAAAATGTGGAGAATCAGACTTAGCAGAACCTATTGCTATAAGACCAACATCAGAGACTGTAATGTATCCTGCTTATGCCAAATGGTTAAAATCTGATACTGAACTTCCTTTAAAACTTAATCAATGGAATAATGTTGTAGTAAGTATCAAATACATATGTAAATTATTAGCTATTACGAATAAAATAATTACTTTTTTATTTAAAATGTTATTGTAATCAAATGTTTCTTTATCACAGAGATGGGAATTTAAAGATCCTAAACCTTTCTTACGTACAAGAGAATTTTTGTGGCAAGAAGGTCATTCTGCTTTTGCTACTAAAGCTGAAGCTGATGAAGAAGTCATGATCATTTTAGATCTATATGCAAGAGTGTATGAAGACTTGTTAGCAATACCTGTTGTTAAAGGCCGTAAAACGGAAAAAGAGAAATTTGCTGGTGGTGACTACACTACCACCGTTGAAGCTTTTATTTCAACAAGTGGCCGTGCAATACAAGGAGCGACAAGTCACCATCTCGGACAAAATTTTTCTAAAATGTTTAATATTCAAGTAGAGAATGCCGTAGAAGGGAATGAAAAAACATTTGTCTATCAGAATTCATGGGGCCTAACGACTCGTACGATTGGAGTTATGATAATGGTATATATACCTTTGCTTTAGTAGAAGGATACTTTTTAGAGAAATAATTTCATACTTCATTTGTAGGTCCATGGAGATGATAAAGGTTTAGTATTACCACCAAATGTAGCTTGTATTCAAGCCATTATAGTTCCTTGCGGTATTATAGCAAGTACAACGCCTCAACAAAGAGAATTATTGTTCTCTGAATGTAATAAATTATTGGATGAACTTTCGAAAGATTCGCTTAGAGTTAAAGCAGATTATCGGAGTAATCGCACACCAGGTTGGAAATTTAATCATTGGGAATTAAAAGGTGTACCTGTAAGAATTGAAGTAGGTCCTAAAGACTTAAACAAAAATCAGGTCACTTTTGTACGTAGAGATAATTCTGAAAGAGTATTTGCAAAAAGACCTGATGTAGTCACAGCTTTGCATACATTACTGACTAATATACAAGCAGATATGCTTTCCAAGTAAGCTATTAAAAAATAAGATCTTTGTATAATATTGTAAATACTATTATTTTATAAATGGACTTTTTCCCTCACAGAGCAAAAAAAAACTTAAATGAGCATATTAAGCGTGCAGATAATTGGAATGAATTTTGTTCTTATCTCAATGAAAAAAACATATTATTATCACCATTTTGTGGAGAATCATCTTGTGAAGATAAAATTAAACGCGACAGTGCACGGTAAATATGGTTAAAATCTTTTCTATGATTGACACTTGTCTGTAGAATATAAAGTAGATACATTTTATTTCTTTTCATAGAGAGGATACGGGAGGAGAAATTGGAACATTATCAATGGGTGCAAAAAGTCTATGCATACCATTTGAACAACCACCTTCATCAACATCTTTTGATAAACAAACATGTATCCACCCCGATTGTCAGAACAAACCGCAATTTTATACACTTTTCGGCCGTAGCTATTAAAGTAATGTAATATGTATACAAAAATGAGACAATTATTACAATAAAAATTTCTTTAAACAACAGTTTTTCTACATATAACTTTAATATTAGTATTATAATCCATATGAATTGGTATTTGTATTAGATTGTCCTAAAAGTGTCTTTCTTTTACAGACACATCTTTAACAACGACGCATCTTTATACAAACATGAAACCTAATCTATCGAACGTTGTGATCTTTATTTTGATAGAACAAAATGGATCGTACGTAATTCGATAAAATAATATAAAACGGAAAATGTTGTGCATCCATTATTTCCTTATAAAACGAAAGAAACTATTCAAACGACCTAATATTATTTCAAATTTAAAATAATCAACTTCATTTTATCATTATTTTATTTATCATTGTATTTACTTACAATTGTTTTAATTGTATCTAAAATTTATTATATTGCTTATATTGCTTAAACCTCTATTTAACTAAATTTTACTTAATTTTATGTATTCTTATTTATAGTTAAATTATAAACAAACTGTTGGAAAAAATTGTCTGTTATATTACTTAAAACAAAATAAACTATAACAAATTTTAAAATGATTTTAAATATAGTAAGACACATATACTATATATACAACTAGGAATAATGAAGGAGAAGACATATGCCATTTAGGTTTTGAAAGCATTTCATAAACTATAAAATTTAATTATAAAAGATACTTAAATATTATAAATTTTATAAGTATAAATAATACTTATTGCAAATACATTAGAAGCTAAAGTAATGTATTGTATACAGAATTGAAATGTATTTACCGGCATATATGTACAGTACTTTTAATTCATAATTGAAACAAAACAATAGTATTCTTTCAAATATGTATATTTTTAACATCTTGTAGAATATATCAGGAGAGATGGTAATCAGGCAAGAAGTTATTTTATATACAAAAGTAAGTCGAGTAAGATGAAGATTCTTGGTTGAGATTTTATTTTGAAAAAAATCATATTTGAAAATTTTTCTATTACGTATGCACGTAGATAACTTTCAATTGAATAAGGGTGGTACAAGCAGGTAAGAAGTTATTCTACAAATAAAGGTAAATCAAAAGTGTAAGATAAAACTTTTCGTTTGAAACTTCTTTTTCGGTACTTCAAATTTGAAATAATAGTCATTGACAGATACAATCAATTCGATCGGGAATGAGCTGAGTAGTGTAAATTTTCAAACTCGACTTTTTGTTGAAAAGAATCTGAAATGAAAAGATGTTATCCTTTTTTTCAATTTGCCTTTGTTTATAAACTCATCTTCTGTCCAGTTACATATATTACCTACCCTGATACATTTTTTATGTACGAGTATTTATATGTACGTACATATGTAATTTTACAAAATTTACAAATTATTCTTGTATTATCCTTAAATTTTTAAATGTTGCATACAAAAGTGATATATTTATTTTATGAAATTATATTATTAATGAATGTATCATGTATGAACGTGCTTTTAACATTTTGTAAATAAATATTCTATGTACATATTTATATTATAACATCGAAAATATATTATTTCAAACAATTTCTTACTACTACTTCTTAAATCACACTTCTAACTATTGTACAAAATACCAATATGTATTGTTTATTGCAACGATTTCATTTCAGTAATGAAATCTTCAATTTTTTTCAGTTTCAGTGTTGTGACTTGTCAATTCTTTTATTACATATTTAGATGTAGATAATGTAAAATTTTCATCGTGTTTTGATTCATCTATGCTTGAATTTTTTACATGTTCTGATGAGTTAAAATTTGTTTGTATATTATTTTGTTCTTTTAAAAAATTTGCTTGTTGAACGCACCTTTTACTATCCTCTTTTTTATATCTTGAGAACAAGTTTGGATTATCATCGACAAAACATTTAATCTTTTTTAAATCAATACTTACTTTAAAATCTGTTTTCAAACCTTTTTTCATATGGTGTATTTCATATGTTTTGTCTATAATATCATCAAAGTTTAAATTTTGAATATTTTGTTCTACATCAATAATACTTTTAGCATAATTATGGTTACAACTTGTAATGGCATCGAAGTTATTTTTAATGTCGTCACTTAATCTAATAGTTTCATGACTTCGTCCTCCATCATTATGCTCAACTGTTTTATTCTCACTTTGATTATTGTTATTTGTAAAAATATTTGGATTATTTGTAACTAATGTTGCATTAATTAGTAAATCATCTTTTGTATTTTTGCAAGGAATTGTTATTACTGGATCCAGATTTTCCTTTATATCATCTTGATCATGTTCAGAGTATTCATTAACAAATATGTTTGTGTTTTTGTCTTTATTGCTATAAATATTTCCAGATCTAAAATTTAGTAAAGTATCATTTTGTGTTTTAAAAATACATTGTGGAGCAACCTTCTTTATTGGTACATCAAATGTAGTGTTCTTCCTTGTAGTAGTTACACATTCCATATTAATATTTACAGAATATTTATCATATAAGATCATCTATGCAAAAAGAATTATAATCACGTAGGTAATCCATAAAGTTCCTACATATTTTTAATGATATAATAGACAGATACTAATTAAAATATATTCACCTGCAGATTATTTATATTAGATACACGAAACTTAAGATCACGTAAACACACATATTCTGGTATTAATTGAGAATAATTACTGTCTGTGGATTCACTTTTCCCTTGCCAATACATATTGTGAAATTTATTATTTGATGTCCTGTGTTGTTTTAGCATAAGCCTATAATTCATGAAATATCATAATATTTTATATACAAGTGCAATGATATTACTTACCAAACATTTTATCCATTTGGAAGTATAAATATGTAAAATTTAATTTCGGTAAATTGTTATAATGTAAAAATATTAATGGAGATATATAATGCTTACATTTCAACATCGTTCTGAGGTTTCCATTGTTCGGCTATTTGTGATCTTTTTGATTTTGAATGGTCTAGTGTAATAGATTTGTCAATGCAATTAATTCTTGTATCATTTGTGAAACTTCTGTTACTTGATTCAACAACAGGGCTGATACCTCCATCCTCATCACACTGTTAATATTACAAACGATACATTCAATAAAACAATTTAAAGAATTTATATATTTTCTCTTTCAAACTATTTTTAAATAATGTTAATTATTCTTTAATAAATAATGTTAACATGAAATATATTGTACAATATATAGACACAGTTATTTTATTATACATCTCTTTTGTAGAAAATATACAATTTAAAAGATATTTTACTTACATCTTTTATGTTATTATTAACTTTAATATTTTTAGATATTTTATTCATTTCATTTACAGTATCTACAGACATGTGAAATTTTTCTTTGTTTGTATCAGTATTATTAGTGAATATATTATTTGATACATTCATTTTTAATGAACATTTTGCACTAGACGTATGTGGAATATCTTGATTCTTATTACAATTTTGTTTAATTTGAATATGTTGTTTTTTGTTTTGCAAATGAAATTCATCTATCGAAGTGCTATCCTCATTATGATTACTAATTTTTAGATTATTTTTATTGGATGCAGCATATGTAAAAGCATGTAAAGGTATGTGTGATGCTCGTGATGTTTCTTCCATTACACTATTAGTTTCCCGCAACTTTTTAGGTTCACTTATGCATGAAGCTATTGGGAACGATATACTTTTATCACGTTTTCTTTTTAAATTTAATTTTAAAATATTACTGTGATAACATGAAGGTTGTAGCAGTGAATTATTACTTATCGATCCATCCCTATTTTGTGTTGTTGGATTATTGATCTTTTGTTCTACTTCAATAGATGATAGATTCTCAAATTCTTTGGGTGCCAATGAAACTACATTTGTAATTTTGATATTTGAAGTAAAATCAGTACAATTGTGTTCATTTTCATCGTTTAATTGTACTACATTATCCAAAATGTTAAAATTTGTTTTATTCTGTGGACTGAATTTCTTTAAATTATCAAATTCAGTTACATTTAAATTACTTATCAAGGAATTATTAGTATCTGTTTGATTTTGATTGTTTTCTTGTAACAATTTTTCTATTTTTAATAGACTAGAATCGTATATAGTATCACTTTTATTAGATTCGACTTTATTTCTTTTAAATGAAGATAAACAATTTTCACTTTCATTAGCTTCAATAAACACGTTATTTAATGAAATAAAATTACTGGCCTGTAAAATATATACGAACATCTGTGTAAATTATATTTTATAAATGATTATTTAATTTATATTTTTAATATTGAAATAATTTATATTCTCAGTTAATTCGTGTTTATAAGTTTTAATATTTGCCTCTATAATGTCATCATCACTATCGAGTGTAACAATATCAACTTGTTTGTCCAGTTGTGATTTGGAATGCCAAATTGAAGAATTGGAACTATCTTCATAATTATGAAACATTGAAGCTGTTACTGAATTTGACACACTCATAAAACTTTCCTTAGTACTTGTAGACTGCAGGCTGTGCTTTTCCACATTCGTTGGATCCAACATGGTATTTATATTTTCATTGGTTTGATACTTATTATTGCTATTGAATATTAAAATAGCTTTTAATATTAAGTTTAACGTACTTAGAAATTTATGCTCTTAATACCTTATATTATTTTAATACTAACTTTTGCATTTCTTCAATTAGTTTAAGCTGTCTTAATTTAAAACTCCGAGGGCCAGGGCGTTGTTTAACTATTGGTGATTGTGATGCAGAACTTATAAGTGGTGAACTTGATGTAAATGGTATAGGTGAGTCTTTACCAACAGAAATATCACTGTCAGAATCTTTGAAATCAGAAACATTCCTGGAGAAATAATTATGTACGTAATAATATATATTATATATATACTAAATATAATATACGTAATAATTTAAATTTATAAATAATATACTAATAATTCATATATTTATTAAGTAGTAATACTTAAATTTAATTCCTAGAAACGGACTAATACATACTGTAATGTATCTTTTGTTGTGCTTGAACTAGCAGTCACCTTAGATTTGCCTATGTAAAAGAATAAATCAAGATTAGGTAAAAGATTATTTCTTCAAAAACTTTAGTTAAAAAGTTCTTAATTGTTTACCTAGAATAGAAATACACTCTCTACATTCCCAAACAGGATTAGCCCATTTAAGCTGTCCACAAGCCATGTGAGTTCCTTGTGAACCACAAGTTCGACAAAGAGCTAATTCCCATTTCCTGCGAAATCACAATTACAACATATAAAAAATAAGAAATTAAAATCTTCAGTCACATTAACATGTAATAACTAAAATTTTTCTTTACTTACGCGTTACAACTTGTATATTTTCTACCTTTGGGACATAAGCATATTGGAGCATTACATTGATCATGTCTATATAAAAGTTCTTCAAATGCATTGGGTACGAGTTCCCAAGAAGCATCTCTACAGCAAAACCATTAAAATGAAAAATTCTTCTGATTTGGCATTTTATTACAAAATACACAAACAAACTTTATTTTTTACTTACTGACTTGGAATAAAAATACCAAATTCTGACATTGCCTTTTGAAATAAATTTTTATTATTGCATAAAGGACACTTAAAAAAATATCCAGCACTCATAGCCAGTTGCTAAAACAATTTTTTCGGAAACTAATATATATTTTGATATACTTAAAAATTCAAATATTTTTAAATAAACTGTTATTTTACCTGAACACATTTTCTATGAAACCATGCATTTTTTTTGCAACATGGAGCCCACATTGTACCAACTGTATCATAAGGATCTACTTCATCATAACATATGCAACATACTACTTTATTGGTTTTTGACAACTCAATTTTGACTCGAGCATCTATTTTCTGTTTTGGTCTATGCTTTATACAATATGATCTAAAATATAATATATTCATTTTTATAAAAAGGCCAAAATTATAAAGTCAATATAAATATAATGTACCTAAATTCATCAAAAAATTGATTTAGGGTTCCAGCCCTTAGCCCACAAGGATAATGAAATATTTTTTTACATTTTACATTACAACATCCCAAAGTGGCACCAGCTTTTTTGCAGTATGAACATACCTTTAAATTAAAATCATATTATAATTTTCAAATATATATTTCCTTTTTTTGTTTATATATGCATACTTACCAATCTTTTGCCCCTGCTAATTTCCTTCTTTATATCTGTTTTCAAAAATCCTAAAATACCTTCATCATCCTTTCCTCTCTGTTGCATGTTTGATGATAAAAGCTATAAGAGGATATTGTGTTGAAATGTTAAATATATATTATGATATTAAAACTGCTTAAAATATGATACTTATAAAATCATGTACCAAACAATAATAATGTGTAACAATTTCACCATCTTCATAAAATTTTCCAAATTCCAATTCATTATTCTCTGATAATCTACAGAAGCAGCAAATTCTATGTTTAGATGGTTTATTGCGCTTTGACATGGTGTTTGCTATAAAATTTAATAAACAGATTTAGAATGTATAACACATAAGAGATTAATATATGATATTTTTTATATAACTAATACAAAAAATATATGTAATTGCTATATATTTAACACAATAAATATCTATTAAACAAATATAATAAATATGTTGTTTATTTACTATAAAATGACGTACTTAAAAAAAATAAGTTTGAATATTTTATATAAGTAGGAATCATTCTTCTTACATTAATAAGTCAAAAACGACAAATTTTTAGTTGTCGTTGTCATTGTTATAGCAAATAAGTGGTATGTAAAATAAAACCAGTGCAATACGTACAAATTAATTTCTTTTCTAAAGACATAACTTCAGATGCATATATGCAGATAAAATATACATCAAAATTAAAAGTATCATATGAACTTTCTTTATAAATACATATTTGGAAAACACTTGTATTATGTATGTACAATGTACAAATAAGTCATTCTTACAATGAAAACGATCGACAGAATGTGAAATCGTGATATTAATGCATGATAATATAAATGAAACATTCCATTTCAATAACCCAATTAATATCTTTCTCCGCACAATACAGACAAGAGTACATAAAGAAATAACAAATTTTTAAACTTCGACAGGTTATTGCTCGATCACAAGCAGCTTATTTTCAAAATAATACTACGCGGGGAAACTCCATATAATTAATGTGATACTACACCAAACTTCTAATAAAGATTCACATGCTAATAACTGTATAAATTCTATATTCGTATATATGTCAAAAAATTGATAAATGAAGCTTTATTTAATTCAAATTACTAATTATTATTTATTATCAACAAAATATGCACTACAAACACTTTCTTTTAGAAGAAATTACAAACCATTGAATATATATACACACATGCACGATATAGCCCCAGTTGCACGTGTAACGATATTTATCCAGCTCTCTCTGGTGACGCAATAGGTAAACTATTCAAATACTCAAGTTAATTTTTTACAAATATTTCAGTACAGATTACATATTTTTACTCTTATTATTTTTTAATATATTATAACAATTATAACATACAATGTGATTATAATATTAAAAAAATGGTATTTAATTTATAATCTCTTTTATAAAAATATGAAGATATAATGTATTGGATAAAAATCACTATTTCATGATTTTTCTTTTTATATAGAAAATACCATTACATATTGCGAATAATATTATTTAAATAAGGTATTTGGACGAGATCTCTTCGAGCTTGCATCAATCGATATAAAACCGGGCAATCTAAAGATTCACATTTCGGATCATCCAAGTAGCCAGTACAAGACTGACATATCTAAAAAAAATAAACATTTTTATATCAATGCCCTTTATATTCATACAAAAAAATAAAATATAAAAATTATATGTACCATAGTAAGTTCGTGATGAGTACGTTCTAACCACCTTAACTTTTCATGTAGAATAGTAATTGTTTGACTTGGCTTTGACATGCAATTCATACAAATATCTTTTTGCGTTTGATTTTCACAAACAGCACATATAACAGTATTAAAAAATTGTCGAATAGTTAGCTTTTGATTGTTCGCACATAAATTAACTATTTTATCAGGTGTTTGGCGATGGATCATTTCTGTATACCTAATGATAGAGGAAAGTTAAAAGGTAATATTTCAGAACAAATATTACAAATAAACATAGCATAAAAGCATATTATATAATATTCATTGTACCATGTATTAGCATCAACGTTGACTAAATTTAAACACCGATTAAGTGGTGGTATAATAACTTTTGTTATGTAGTATATCGAATTTGGACTTAAACTTTCATCTAAAATTACTTCTGTTGGAGTTCGTACACACTGAATTAGTGGCTGATTTGGGGCTCCAGCCACTATAATATATCGTACTCTTTCACCAGTACGAGGTATCGCCCGTGGATCTTTGCGCATCAATCTTCGTGTTAACTCCAATGCAGGTACACAAGCACTGATTTTGTAACCATTCAAACCACGAAATTCCTTTGCAAATGTTAAATCTTGAATTGATATTCTTTTACGTAAAATTTTATCAAATTGTCTAGTAACATATTGTTTTACTAAAGAGAGATCCTTTGTATCAAATAGGATTTTCAATGTTTTTTCAAGTATCTGAAATTAAAAATTTAATTTAATTCTAAAATGTTTAATAATTAATAATAAAATAATAATTTAATTAATCAAAATTTAATATTGATATTTTCATATTATCATTTCTTCATTTATTTATCTTATTTTATTTCATTTACTTACCTTAGTTACAGCTGGACAACCATCTCTACGAACAGTTTCAATACCTTTTGCTAAATATTCAGGTTCTTTCTGTTCTGGAGACTCATACATATAACCACAGTATCTTTTTTTAGTCTGAATATGAAAAAATATTGTAGAATGTTATACGTATTAATTAATTAATTTATTTATTATTATTTATTTATTTTTGTTATTAATATATTATTTATTAATAATATTAATAAAACTTTACTTGTAATATTGATGGTTGCAAAACTTTTTCAAATTTAAGTTTTACAGGAGGAGGATTAGCTGCAGTAACAGTATCAGCAATTTCAGCTCCTATTGAAAACGCCTCTTCTTTTGATTTTCTACGTAAAAGAATAAATAACGAATCTGTATCACCATAAACAACTTCAGCTCCCCATTTAGGTGTAGATTCTACTATTTTAATCGCTCGTTCTAATGTTTCCCTTCCTTTACTAACAACACTGTCCCCTATCTTAATTAATAATAATTATAATTAACTTTGCAAAAAATTCATAAAAATATTATGTAACATATGTCTGACATACTTCAATACAAGGCATTCTGCCACTAAAATTAGCAGCTGTATAACCATAAGTAACATTTGCAATTAACTTAAGCCCTAATTGTTGTGAATGAAGAATACGTTGTAATGCGTGATTTTCATTCCCATGAAGTTTCATAGACTTTTTTACCATTAATCGAGTATTTAAAATTTCTGTAAGCATACGCGGTAATATTCCCATTCTTATTTCTGGTTTTACAAAAGCTACACCACAGGGTGCAAAATTTATTTTTCCAAATAGTTTCTTAGCAGTATCTTTTTTTATTTTTAATGTAGTTGCACCAAACTCATATGGTTCATAACTAGAAGAAATAAAAATGGTATTATATTTTTATGCTATTCTTTTTATCATAAACATATAGGAATATTGATATTATACTTACTGGCCAATGTGCTCTACACGACCTAAACATGTAGAGAAGCAATAGTTATAAGCAATAATAATGCTTGGATATAAACTTTGAAAATCCAGGACAATTAACGGATCAGTGTATAATGTGGATTGTGGTTCCATAATAAGTGGTAAAGATTCAGGTGCGCGCATTCGGGCTCTTTGTTGTATAGAGGGTGAAACTGAAATATAATTCAAAGGTTTTGCAAGCCTCAACATCATTGATTCAACTCGAAACTGAGAACCTCTTGAAAAAACTTCATAAAATTGTATTCCGAAAAGTCGTGCATGTTCACAAGTTCGACCTAAGATATTGTTGAAATATTATATAAGAAACAGAACATTACATTATAAAATAGAATGAAACAGTAACGGCTGATACAAACCAATAATATCAAGATGGATTAATATTCTCAATGTACCCACAATTCGTATGACATAATGAGTAATAACTCTCCATCGTATTGTTACACTTTTATGGTTCCACCAATTAGTTAAAATCTGAAAAGTAGGACATGACACTCTTTCACGCATTACATGATACATAACGTTCTCAAATGTATAATTTAATAATGCTATTTCATGTCTTATTATTCTCCAAACATCAAGGATAATTCGACCTGAGATTTTTGCATCACTGAAATTATCTTTATCAGATGCTTGTCCTTTAGATATTGGAGGGGCAGTTGGAATTCTTGAAATTTGCCACATAAAATCTTTTAGACCAATATGAGAAGCTCTATGAAAGATATATCCCCATGAAAGAGACTCAACCTCCCAACCAATTAAAATATCTGGATCACAATGCCTAACTAATATTATAAGACTATTTAGTAAATCCTCTTCAGTAGATACATATGATGTAGTACATGTATTAGCTGAATATATATTTTTTACTTTTGTATTTTGGGTTAATGAAGTTACAAGAATAGCACCTAAAATAGTATATAGTTAGTTTTATTCATGATTATAAAAAATAATTAAAAAAGAAATACACTAATTCTAATATATACCATGCTCTATTTGTTCAATTTTTGAAGATAATGGAACATCATTATGAATAGCATAGAATATTGCTCCAATTGGATCATGATTTGGATCAGGGAGAAATTTATCACGTGTAATAACGTGTATTTCTACTGCTAATATTGTCAGATATTGATGCTGCAATAGTTAAAGAAAATTTTAATAACATCTGATATGATATTATCTTATAATTGCATTTGATATGATAGTATTACCACAGTTAGGCCTTTGGCATTTTGACGATTTTCATTTTCGATATTATTACTATGGCCTTTTAGAGTATATTCAATTTGTCCATATGAAATACCTAGATATTGTGGTGTATCATTATTCTTGTATAATAATGGATTTTCAAGCATTTTTTGTAAAGAAGAATTAAAACTATTATTAGATTTGCTTGAATGCTCTGAACTGCCAGAACATTGTGATTTCATATATAGATTATTAGCAAGTATTTTGTTGAGAATATTGCTTTCTTTTATATCTCTTGGAAAATCAATATTATCTTTTACTTCATTATTATTGTTCTTCTTTGATAAATACTTTTTAGCTTGTAACCAAGTTTTAACATTTTTCGATGTTGGTGGCTGAATAAGAGGATGAATTATTAACGTATTGTACCCTGCAAGAACTCTCTTTATATTGCAAGATTTTATACTTGATCCAGAAGGATAAAACTCATTTATTCGTACTCGACGCCAGAGTTTAATACCCGTAACTCTATCTAAACTACATTTAAATGGAATTACTTTGTAAATATTATTACTTAAATTTTTTCTTTGCTTAAATTTTATCAAATCAATTTTGTTGCTGAAAAATAATGAATTGAATTTTGATTCTAAAATATCATACATCTTCATAGAGTTTATGATTCTTTCTCTGCTTGGTGAATTAAATTTACTTGTAATAGTAATCAACTTAGTTTCTATACCACTTATATCTTTTAGTGCCATGATATTTGGGGTATTTGATTCTGATTCTAATTTTCCATTAAGGTATTGTGTATATGTCATATTACAAACGTCTTCTTCATCTTCATCTTCATCTATATTTTTATGTATTAATGACATTTGGTCTGAAGTATTGTCTAAGTACAAATTGACATTATCTCTGGATGTACTTGGTAAATTATATTCATAATTGACTTTCTCATTCTCTCTTGTGTGTAGTTTTATAGAATTTCCATGACATTTAGAATTCATTGTGGAAATGCTAATGGAATTATTGCTTTTATGTATATTATCTATGATTTCTTTTGTTAGAGATAAGTTTTCGAAATATATATTATCCTTTACAGAACTAATTTCTTTATTATTAATATTCATAAAATTTAATTTTTTACAAATCTGTTTGTTATTTTTAAGAATAATTTGTGTTTCAAAATTTGTTTTTGATACATTATCTTCTTTATCAAAATTAATTGACTCTTCATGTACATTTGAACTACTAACATTAAAAATCAAATTTTATGTAAAACATTCTTGTAAAATAAAAATATAGTCATATTTGTAACATTTACCTGTCTTTGTGTTTAAGAATAACTGAGCCTGTTTTGCTAATATTTGAAGTTTCATTATGTGTAAAGAATGCTGAAAAAAATATAAAATAATTTATCTAAAACATAGTTTGATATATTTGAAATGATATATAACAATAATATACTACTTACTTTGATTTTCCTCTAAAGCTAAATTATCTATTTTATCACGAAATAAATGTTGATTATTTCGTTTCAAAGTATCATAACTAGATTCTGAACTACAAGATTCATTATTTCTAATATTTTTATCTATTTTTGGAGATACTATTTTTATATCAAGCGAAGAATATTTTTTTGAGACAGAACATGGACTATGTACCAATTTTGCTTTAGTTGGGATAGGATATGGTTCATTTGATAAATAATTTCCAATGGTATTACGTCGCTTATAAGGAGATTGCAAATTAGAATCTTCCAATTCAATCCTTCGTTTTATCAGTGAAATATTAACCACACCCTTGTCACTTTTAAATTTTGTATTTGGCTTATAAACACAAATGCGCTTTTCTTCCTTGTTAATGGTAGTATCCTGATCTACCTCAGAATCACTGGAGCTATTATCAGCATTACCATCAAGTGCAGGTATGTTTAATTTATTTGAAACACTATTCCTGATATACGATTCATTAGGATTGTTTTCAAAATCTATTGAATTTTTTAAATGTTTACACTTATGTAATGTATATTCGATCTCATCTATATCATAAACATCTAAATCTTTGTGATCTAATTTATAAATATTTATATCTTTATAATACGACAACTTTTTTTCAGTAGTTTGTGACGTTTTTCTACGTTTACTTTCAAATTCTCGATTTTGTTCCTGATAAAATGTAAAATGTTTAGATAATTTAATATCAAATATAGTTCCTTGCGGAATCATTAACTGATTTTGTAAAAAATTAAGATTTATTGGAATATTTATAAATTTTAATTCATTTAATATCATATTACTATTGAAATGTAGTGCAAATTTATCCAATTTTGTACATGCTTTTTTTCCCTCCTTTATTTTATTTCTAGTAAGCTGCCATATTAATTGCTCTTCATTTTTTAAAACTAAATCGCTTGAGCCATCATACTGAGGAACATCTCTTGAAGAAGTACTTTCAGTATTATGTTCAGTTATATCATTTGTTTGTTTGTTATCTTCTGTCATCTTACTTTCAATTTCAGTGATAACTGAGTTCCACGAACTAAGGCTCAAATCTAAACTTGTAATGTTCAAATCTTCAATTTCATCATCTTCATTATCCACTTTAATTTCATTATTCAACATAGAAAATTGAGAACCTAACATGCTATCGTTATCTATAATTTTCTCTTCTTCATTTTCTTCTCTTAAATCAGCCAATATTTCAACCAAATACATATCTTCAGAGTCCACTAAAACAAATAAGTATATATGTACATGTACGTACAAGTATATATATTTACAAATAAAAACTCCAATATATAATTTTAACAAGAAAATGTTTAATAAAAAATCCTACTTATTGTATAATTACTTACAAATAGTATTTTCTATTGTTTTATCTTGAGGTAAATTTTCTTTTATCTCAAAGTTATCAAATTCTAATAAACTATTATTTAAAAACGTTTCATCTTTAGTTTCTTTATTTAGCATTAGTGATTTAAAATGATTTGGAACATATGAAGCACTAAATGAGTTATTTTCATCATCCACTTCTAAAGGATAACTGTGTATTTTTGATGTTTTTGAAGTTATATCTTCACTAATCTAAGAGTACAAATGAATTAGACTTATATTTTTCAATGTGAACATTTTAAAAATAAGTTAATACTATACCTGTGATATAGACTGCAATTTTTTCCTTAATCTTTCTTCTTGATAAATATCATTCTCTGTTAAATCATAAATTCTGTTACTAGTATTAGAATACAAAAATTGTGATTCAACATTCTCTAAATCTTTTGCTTCTCTTCTATGTCTTTCTTCATTCCAAATGGCTGCAATACCAGGATTTAAATCCAAATCATTCTGAATTTCTTGTCTATTGAGTATTTCACATGCTTGCGCATCTACTTCTAATTTGCAGGTGCTTTGTTTAACAATAAATGCTGGGAGGTATTTTTGTGAATCAAATAAATTTAATGGACTCTCATTTTCTGAGTTTTCTTCTAATTTTGTATGTATGCATTGTCTAAATTTAACATCTTTTAAGTTTATTAAACTCATACCATATAGATTATAATCAATCATAAATTGCAAAATAAAAGGTATATGTGCTTCATGTGGTTGTAAACTTTGACCAAATATTACTCCATTCTAAAAAAGAATATTTGCTATTATTTCTGCATTCTTTAATAAATATAAAAAGATAATTACAAGCACAAATACTATATACTTGTAATAAATCAGCTGCTCGTTTGATCATAGCTGGATTGTAAAAGTAAATTTTTAGAAACAAATGTTCCTTTTCATGATATCCGTAAAAAGGACTAGAAAAAAGATTTTATGTAATCAAATTCATATATATATATATATATATATATGTATATATATGTACTAATAATATGCAATATATTTAATATTCTTACATTCCAGAAACTTGTTGAATTTTATAAACATGCTGAGTATTAGATATTGCAGATCCCAAAGATACATTTATTGCAGAATCTATTGCTGCTGCCAATTTGTACATGTAACTATTAACATTATCATTTATTGTACATGGTATGTACATATATGGAAATACTCCATGTATATGTAAACATGTTTTTGTTCCTTAATACAATTAAAAATAAAAGATAAATAATTATTATTTAAGTATTTATTAGTAAATATTACATATTAATAAACTACGATATACCAGAAGGAGTAGATCCAAATATCCTGATAACTGGGACTTGCCTAATTTCATTTCCTCGAAAGTCTGAAAATGTTACATCTACTCCTAATAGTGGAATTGACTGATAACTATCTAAAGTTACCAAATTGATTGAAAACATATTTCTTATCTATAAATAAAGCATTATATCTTTTATATTACTTACTTAAATAAATAAATCCGTTTTTTAAGTACTTACCTGAAGAATTGCAGGTTAGAAAAATTTTCTTTTTACACAATTATTGATAATAATAATTCATGTAAAGTGAGAAATATGGAATTCCAGGTTATGCTTATATTTGTTCGTCCACTGATATTAAATCTCAAAGTTATTATGCTCACAATATTTCTTGAAGTAAAGATGTTTTGTAAATGTTATTTTACTATCATTTTTATACATATATTAAACTATTAATATTGTTTTTAGAAATTCCAATTAATTTTTACATAGCCACACAACTGATGTTTCTGCTAATATGATGCAAAAGTCACAACATCAGGTATACTTTTATACTTTTAACTAAAAAAGTAAGTAACTGTTAATTTCATTAAATAACACTAAAATAGGTATATAATAATAATATAATAAAAATTAGAATTTATATTTGTTATAACATGTTTTTATTTTGTATTACAATTTAAATTTTACAAGTTCATTGTTATATAAGCATATGTAATTAGCAAAATAAATTGTACAAAAGTACATTAAACATACATTAGGCATTTGAAGTATTTAATTTCAACTTTGATTATGTAGACTGAATGAAAAATAGACTATAATATACTTTGTAGAGTAACAGGTTCTCATATTTAAAAAATATTACATTTCATAAGATCAACATTGTACAAAATAACATTTCACTTTTGTATCGCGTATATACTTATGCATATGCAGATAATATTGATACATATTAGAAATATTTTGTGCGTATGTATTTCATGGTAATTTATAGGCCAATAGAATTATAATAAAGCATTAGCAAATTATATTAGAAATTCTTCAAATATAAACTATTAATGCATAATTCTAAAGTTTAACGTTTACATGAAATAAATATCAAAATATGCATAGAAACAATAATAATGATGGCCCAAATTAATCAACTTAAGGTAATTAAATGAATGTTTGAATATTGATGATACAAATAGACTCGATATTTCATTCTAATCATATAATAAATTAAACATATCAAAATACAAATACTTAAAGGAAAAAAATTGAAATGATTCGCTTTTTACTTTAAACATGCAAGTTTAAAAAATGGTACAGTAACTTCTTTCACGAAAGGGATTCGATTTCTGTGATGAAAAACCAACCAAAAGATAATCTTCTTGCTCGTGTTCTGTAATGTATTTCATGATATCTTCAACAGCTTTGCTAACTGTAATTCGTTTTAAAGCAGCTTCACGTCGTAGCTGCTCCGTAATTTGCCGTTGTTGTTGTAAATTGGTGGTCACCATATCCATAACAGACGAAGGCAACAGAATTTTGTATGGAATACTAAAATAAAATACTAAAATGCACAACATTTCTTTCTTCTATTATTTAATAGCAATATTTAAAAGTATTAAAGCTATGAAATCAAATTACCAATTTTTGATAATAACCTCCGTCAGCGCGATACGCTTAGTAATACTTCAAATAAATTATTATACTTTTCCTACGTCTTAATAAATTTTATCAGTTTCCAACTTTAAGCCTATCCCTTAAGGCTAGTTTTCGTAAAGATGTATATTTGGATTGATAGGAGCTTTAGAACCTATATGACATATATAATCCCAATTTTTACACAAATATTTCTTTAAATTTAAATAAATCGTAACTATTTATTTAAAAAATAATTTATCTAACATCTAAAATTTGTCTAGTTATAAAATTAGAATTAGCACTGAGAGATGTCGTTATAGTAGAAACCTCGAAGGAAAGATCTGGATTCTTCATCATTTATGACGGAAAGTTAAATTAGGGTATTAATTGTGAATTGCACGTGAAGTATAAGGATCTTCTAATTTTTATAAAAATAATCATGGCTTTGCATGTACCAAAAGCACCGGGCATGGCCCAAATGCTTAAAGAAGGTGCCCGCGTAAGTATAAAATACTTTTTAAAAATTACGTGTATATTATTAAGCTAATATGAAATTATCTCAGAAGATGTCTTCTTTGGAATATGACACAATGTTTCATCAAACATTACCTTTTATAGACATATTATATTCGTTTGACGTACATATTTCTATAATATGCTTAAAAATGTAATATTCTCAAAAAATTAAAAAATTCCGATATTTTTAAATTTATTTTTTATATTATTTACAGTCGGTTTATAGCCTATAGATTGTTAATATAATTGTATGTGAACTTCAATAATAAATTTATGAATAAGTTTGGAATCATTACATGATGAACTTCTAAATGTTTTTATGTTTTAAATGTGATTAATAATTTCTAAGTAATAATTTTAAGCAATACCAAAGACCAAGTAGAACCAAAAGTTTTTATTTTTAATTTATTTTGGTTAATATTAAAGTACACCTAAGTAATTAAATATAATATTCATAACCATAACTGATATGCATTTTCTCTTTAATCAGTATTTCTCAGGTTTGGAAGAAGCAGTATATGGAAATATAACAGCATGTAAGCAGTTTGCACAAACTGTAAGGACTGCTTATGGTCCAAATGGCATGAATAAAATGATAATTAATCATATAGAGAAATTGTTTATCACAAATGATGCTGCAACAATTATTAATGAATTGGAAGTTGAACACCCAGCTGCTAAATTGTTAGTTCTAGCATCAAAAATGCAAGAAGCAGAAGTCGGCGATGGTACCAATTTTGTAATCATTTTTGCTGGAGCACTTCTTGAAGCTGCAGAAGAACTACTTCGTTTGGTAAAATTTCAAAATTATAAATACTGATATTATTTGCTAATTTTACAAATCACAAACATACTGAAAGGGTATAAACATTTTATATACTAGGGAATTACTACATCTGAAATAGTTGAAGGATATGAAGCTTCCTTGGAAAAAGCTTTGCAAATATTACCAACATTAGTCTGCTATGAAGTAAAAGATTATCAAGATGAAAAACAAATAAAACTGGGAATTAAGACAGCTATTATGAGTAAGCAATATGGAAATGAAGAACCTCTTACTTCTCTTGTTGCACAAGCTTGTGTCTCTATTTTACCAAAAAAATCTACTTTCAATGTGGATAATGTACGTGTTTGTAAAATACTGGGAAGTGGTATATCTAGTTCTGAGGTTGTACAGGGAATGGTATTTAAGAGGCAAGTTGAAGGAGACGTTACAAGAAAAGATAATGCCAAAATTGCTGTCTATACTTGTGCTATAGATGTTATACAAACAGAAACGAAAGGAACAGTATTGATAAAAACAGCAGATGAACTGATGAAATTCTCTAGAGGAGAGGAATCCTTATTAGAATCTCAAATAAAAGCAATTGCTGATAGTGGAGCTACTGTGATTGTTTCAGGAGGAAAGTTTGGAGATATGGCTTTACACTACATGAACAAATATAATATAATGGCTGTTCGTATACCTAGCAAATTTGATGTTAGGAGATTATGTAAAACTGTTGGTGCTACTGCACTTCCAAAATTGGTAAATAATTTTCTTGTAATGGTTATTTTTTAAACATATCACAAAGATTTAACTAATCATTTCTGCTTTAAGATTCCACCATCGAAAGAAGAGTTAGGGTATGCAGATTCAGTATATATCGACGAAGTTGGAGACACTATAGTAGTAAAGTTTGCAATAAATGGCAAAGATAGTAGAGTTAGTACTATACTTATTCGGGGATCTACGGAAAATTATATGGATGATATTGAACGGGCTATTGATGATGGAGTCAATACATTTAAAGGAATAACAAGAGATGGGAGATTTGTTCCAGGAGCAGGTGCTACAGAAATTGAACTTGCCGCACAACTCAGTACATATGCAGATACTTTACCAGGTTTAGAACAGTACGCAGTACGTAAATTTGCAACAGCTTTAGAAATTTTCCCAAAAACCTTAGCGGAAAATAGTGGAAGTCATGCATCTGAACTTCTATCTAAGCTTTATGCTGCACATAAGGAAGACAAAAAGAATTATGGTTTTGACATTGATGTACGTATTCTGCTATGTATCTGCTTAAAATTTTTGTAAAATTTCAATAATTTCATGTAAATAGTGAATATTAAAGAAAACTATATTTGTTTATAGCAAAAAGCAGGTCTTATAGATACACTGGAAGCTGGAATCTTGGATTTGTTCTTAACAAAACAATGGGGTTTAAAATATGCTGTTGGCGTTGCGTGTACTGTACTTAAAGTCAATCAGATTATAATGGCAAAACGTGCAGGAGGACCAAAAGTACCAGGCGGTGGTATTCGCGACGATGACGAGTGATAATACATAAAGCATCATATACATACATATAACATTTAATTATTCATTAATTCTTATGTTGTTAGCTTATAGTGTTATATTACATTGCTTTTTCATTAAACTTCATGTCAAACAAGAAAAATATTTATAAAAAAATATTGACTATTTATTTACACACTACATACTTGTTAATACATCTGTATGTAATATTACGCTGCTTTTTCTAATGAAAACATGATTTATAATAAAATAGTATTTTATAATTTCCTTTAAATGTTATGAATATAGCACTTAAAATTCGAATTATTGTGTAATATGTATAAAAGGCTAAATGAATGTTAATTAGGATTAAATATTTTTATATTATTTATTATTTTTTAATTTATTATATTTAGTTAAATATAAATCTTTTTAAATTTAATTGTTTATTAAATGATGTGTTATTAAGGTTAGTGTGTAGTTAGTATAATGATTAATTATGACTAACCAATAAAAAACAACAAATTTTCTGGTGAAATAATACAAAACAGAAAAATAGACTTTCATCGGATATAAATAGGTCTGTTTAATCAAAATTTGAACCATATATACCATATATACATATGTATAAAAAATATTTCTTGACTCTACACATTGTTAGGATATTAGTTTCTTGATAAAAAGATAAGAAGTTATATAATGTCTCAAATATTAAGCAATAAACAGTAGTCATTCTATCAGTAATTATAGTTAGATACTCCAGAACCTTTACAAAAGAAAAATAAGCAATATGAGCCTCAAATTTGCTTCCAACTTATCCTTTATGTTCACAGAGGCACCATCTATCATTGAAAGATATAAATTGGCAAAAGAAGCTGGTTTTAGAGCAGTAGAAAGTGGATTTCCTTTTGGTTTTTCCATTAAAGATGTATCAGAAGCCCAAAAAAATGCACATGTTGAACAAATTCTTATAAACGTGTTTACAGGTATGTATTTGACAATTACAACTAATGTGAAGCATTATACAAATAATGGCAAGAAAAATAGTCTTATATTAAGGTATAACTTTCGTTTTATTATAAATATGTAGGTGATGTTTCAAAAGGAGAGTTAGGATTTGCAGCGATACCTGGAGAAGAAGAAAACTTTAAAAAAAGCATTGATTTAACAATAGAATATGCAAAAGCATTAAATTGTAAACGGTAAAAAAAATTGTTTAAATTGATTGATATCATTAATGATTGTTTTTTCTAATAAAGAATTTTTCGTTTTATTTTTTATACAATCTCTTTTTAGAATTCATATTATGTCAGGCAAAGTAAATAAAGTAACAACTGTCAATGATGATGTGTATGTAAAAAATCTTTTATATGCATTGCAAAAATTTGAAAAAGAGGGAATACTAGGCCTTATAGAACCTATTAATAATATCACCGTACCAAATTATTATATGAATAGTTTCCAGAAAGGTAACCTTCTAATACAAAAGTAATTTTAATGAAAGACTTGAATAAGTCATTAATATGACATTTTTTATAGGTTTAGATGTAGTGAAGAAGATAAATAAGCCAAATTTAAAATTACAACTTGATATCTTTCACTTACAACATATTTGTGGCAATATTACAAAAAACATCAAGGAACTTCTACCATACATTGGTATGTGATTTATCTAAATTACATATACATATATACATATATTTATATACATGTGAAATTTATATATTTTCTTGTCATTATAGGTCATGTACAAATTGCTCAAGTACCAGATAGACATGAACCTAATACTTCTGGGGAAATAGATTATAAATATGTTCTTTCGATCTTAGAAAAAGAAGGATATGATGGGTATGTAGGTTTAGAATATTGTCCAAAATCGTCATCAGTAGATGGATTAAGTTGGATACAAAAATATGGTTATGAATTATAAGATTCATTTTGTAATTATATATTGAAAATCTTCATTTATAATATAACAATCATTTATTTCTTATCATTGTTTAAAGAAATCTTAAGTACCTCTTCTTATAACAGTCAAACATATTTTGTGTTACAATATACTTGTCACGTTTCTATTACAATATAACTTTATTATGTACTTTATATACACACAACAAGATTGATGAATAAGTCAAACTTATGTTAATACTTCCTACTAAAGTTACTTCTTTGCACATTAGTCTTATTTTTTTCACTTATGATTAAGTTGAACATAACTATTATTACTAATATAAATGTAAATTTTTAGTGTTTAATTACCATCTACTAAATTTACACAATTGTGTCATCAGTGCTATCACTGCTTTTGTATACAAGATAAGATTCACTAATAATACTTTTTTATTTAGTACTGTTATCCAGTACTTTTATATATCTTACTGATGTTACATGATACATTATATTTCAATAAAATCTGTAAACAATATAAAGAATATAAATTATAAACCATAAATTTGTTCTAGTAATGTAAATGTATTATTTGTCAATTATAAAGTATATGTTATATTAAAAGATACCAACTTTATTGTTAATCTTATTTTAATAAAAATATTATTGTTGTAAGTAAAAAATAAATTTATTCAAAACTCAGTTAATTTTTTTTAATAATTTTTAATTATATATTTATATTTATTAATTTATTAATAATTATATATTCGTTAATTTTTAATTAATTAATTTTATAATTAGTTGCATTAAATAAAATACATGAAAAAATCATTATTATAACGAAATATTTTCGAATATGAGAAAACGAAGAAATATCCTTAAAATTGTTTTTATTCTTTTTAATATGAAATAATATTTTTAAAAGTATGTAATTGTCTTAGTTTTTTAGTTATGTAACATAACTATCTCTAACAAATATAAATAGAGAATGTTATAGAATTTACATCAAATGTGATTAAAACATATTTTGTACAATATAAATAAAATTCATTTTGATATTTCATTTTAATGATTATTAAATATTTTTAATTTGAAAATGATAACAGATTTATTACCTTATAGTAACTTTAATTCATAATTTCTTTATAAAATCATTAAATTCAATGGCAACATTTCTTTTGTTTAGTCATAACTATTTATATATATCACCAAATAATTTTTATATTCTTCACATTTCAATGGCATCAATTATTAACAGCAATTTAATATCTATAAAACATTGTAAATTATGATCAGAATTACATATATTGCTATATGCAATAATATCTGTAAGTAATGAGAATGTTACTTATACATACCTAAAATCTTAAAAATTTTCTGCAGATTTTATGTTCTAATTTCTGTCAATAATTTTTATAATATGTGTTAATGTATACAGAACTATAAATGTTCTAATCTATAGTAATAAATATAATCTAGCTATCAATCCTTTGCATTTGTATATCAAAATACTGCAAGAAAATTATCAAATTAGCAAAATAACAAATAGTCCATAAAAGTACCTACAGAAAAAAAATTTACTGAAAAATATTTAACTTCAAACTTAAGACTAAGAAGGCTTTACTAAGATCAATAGAATCACATTTAACAGAAGGACTAATTAAAAAAGATAGCAAGTGCAAAGGATTTATATAAAGACTTTAAAATTAGGTTGTGTTAACAAGAAATATTTGTTAATAATAAAAAGATGAATAATAAATTTTAAATGCTGCTTCAAACAACTTCAGTTGCGTCCACCAATGGTTGATTGGCATCTGTTGCACGAGTTATCATAGCAGAGCTGTAAAATATTTTAAAGAATATTCAATAAATTTACTTATCACATATACAGATTGACTAAAAATATTTGTTATGCAAATAAATTTATATTAGCAGTTATATTAAAAGAGTTTACTAAAAGTACAATATCAAATATAAAGAAAGCTGTGACACATAATTATATATAAAAATTACTGTACAAGATAATGTTTCAAATTACACTTTCAAAAAAAGCATTAAATGTTAGTGTTTGTAAACAAAAAACATGCAATAATACAAAACTCAATTTTGCCATAGATGAATTTAAAATGAAGTAAATATATATGTGTGTATATATATATATATATATATATATATATAAATTCTCTACTCAACATATTTTACAATAAATTTTATTATATAAAAAGCTAACTTTCTGTGTTATTTATGACAATTTATGTTACAAATATAGTTCACATCATAAAATACACTTATTAAGATAATTAAAAAATGTTTCCAGTAATTATTATTCACAAAAACAATAGTTGATATTTGTATAGTTACAATGAACATGTTGTTTCATATGTCAAACAATATGTTTTCAAACATATATATATTTATCAATTACAACAACAATATTTATCAATTACAACATTTTAAAAAATGAATACACTTTGGACCAAACAATTTGATATTACCCAGTGCCAAGTGCCAAAAGTGTAGCTTCTTCTAGCAATGTCATTTGATCAATGGTAGGCCTGTGGTCAAAAACTCAATCTAATTACTATATTAAATACACACACATTGATATGGAGATATATTTGCATAACTATGTAAATTTTAGTAATATGAATCAATTAAAGAGAATTTCTATAGTATTAATAAAAATAAGTGTATTATATTTTAATTACAGCAAGAAAATGTAAATGTATTTTTTAAAATAGTAAACAAACTTTATATATGTTAACGTGATGTACATCTCTTCTAAGTACACAATAAGAAAGAGTTACAATAAGTAAGCAGTATTAGTATAGCTTACAATGAAAATACATAGTACAATTACATAATGACAAAAGTGAACTTTTATGCAATATATTAATATACATATATATATATTTTTTTTCAATATTATGATATATTTATATTATATTATATATTAATATAGTATTATATGTATACACATATTATACAATAATATATAGTATTTTATATATATATATATATATAAATCCTAAAGTTATGTATTATAACATGCATGTCTATAGATATAATTCTACGTTCATGCACAGTAACCAACTTTAGTGGAACAAAAATGATAGATTGTATTAAATCAAAATTAATTATATATAAGAAGAAAGTTAATTAAATATAAAATCTTTTATGTATAAATACGTTGAATGTTTCAACTTTATCAATTTATTTATCTCCTTTTTATTACAGCATTTTTAAATCAGTAATGGACAATAAAGTTTATCTACATATTTATCTCATAAATAGTATTTTACACATATCCTACAAATTAATAAATTCGTAAATAACGAATGTAATAACATAAAATTAATATATAATTCATACCTTTATATACTTTTTTAGGCATACCTCTTTGTTTTACTTATTATGTTTACATTAATTATTATAAAAAATGTATATATTACATATTTACTACACACTTCCTTATTTTTTAAGTATGTAGTCATATTGACTACTAAATTAAATTATTATCTAACTTTCCTTTAGAAAAAATTACACAATATATAATGTACATACATAAAATATGAGCTCATATAAACTCTTTATTAGTTGATACTATAATGGTTTGATTTTGGTAAGAGAAGAAGAGTTAAACTGTAAGTTTTCATAATTTTTATAATTTTTTAAGCCAATTTATCTTTATAGTACTGTTTATTTTATTTTTATTGATAAAAATAAAAAGAATGTAATACGACAATTTTCTAGAGTTAATCCCTATATTTTATATTTAAAATATTTCAGAATAAATGTTATATCTTTCCTTCTATGAGGCAATGATAGTAACTTATTTGTGATAAAAAAAAAGATTAAATATGTAAGCTGACATTAGTATGTACTATTACTTAGATGATTGCAGAACTCTTGTGGCTAATATGAGTTTTGTACTAAAAGTATCATATACTTGGATAATGCATATAAATTAATGCGCTGCCTCAAAATAGGGATTCCGGACTACACAATACCTGATTGTGACCCATAGGGAGGTGGAGAGTCAAGTTCAGTCTCATCACCCCACTGTTGGGTAGTATGTCCCAACAGAGTATGTGTGTCTTCATTGCACAGCCGTTCAGGAAAGTTTACCCCATCGCCAAAACTGTAACCCACACCCTACCTTCTACTTCATGTAATCCCATCTATTTTTAGAGGTAGCGTATCTATTTATCTCTGATAAACATGTAAAAATTATGCAATATTTTGATTTTAGAATTTTATATAGCTTCTAATATTTTCAATATATTTCTGCTTTTCTTCGCGTTTATTTGTGATTTATTATTCATAAATAAAAACTGTATACATACAGAAAAAATAATGTTAAATATAGTTACGCCACTTCTAAGAATCAAATAAATATCAATTTGCAAGAACCAGATGCACAATATTTTTGATGATAGTAAAATAATTATACTGATAATCTCTATTAACACACAATATAATGCATCTACAAAAAATATACATTTTTGCATAAAAATAAACATAGCACCTATTTTACAATCCATCACAATAATTGTCTGTGGATTATATATAAAATAAAACCTTAATCTTATTATAAATATATAAATAAATTTTAATATACTTTATCATTGTAGTATAAATGTAATATTATTCGCTAATATTGTAAAAATTCCATTTTTCAACATAGAAAATTAATATTGTATTGACTAAAATTCATTATTGCAGAACACATTTCAACAAATAACAGAACACGCACCTCATTAATCAACAATTAATAAGAGCATTAGATACATATAGCTATAACATCAAAATTGTAATTTTATCAATTTTATGTTAATCTCAATGTTAATAATAATTCAATAAATTTTTTAAATATAACATTAGCCTTTAAAATAGAATTGAATAAAAGCATAAATAAAATAAGTACTTGCATGCATTTGTGAAGCAAATATATATATGTAACTTTGTTACTCTGGAACTCTGTATAAAATAAATAATAACTGAAAAAAAATGGTTCCGTAAAAAAGGAAGTGCATAAATTTAACAAAAAGATATGAAGAAAATGTTTCCCACTTCTTCTCCTATAAAGTATTTAAACATTTTTCAAATGTATAACAATATATATTATTTATTTTAATATTAACTGCCTTTTAATCAACAATATTAAGGAGTTCCATAGTAAGGTTTATATATAACTATCATTATATTGGCACTGTAGATTTCTATAATGCTGACCTGTTTCGGGTACTGCCCATGGAGTCATAAGTATTGGATGTGCCTTGATGTTGCGCACGTACTGGATAGGCGACACCATTTCCAAGACTAAAACACATTCAACGTATCCATCGCGTTTTAACGGCAATTACTATTGTATTTATGTACTTATGACAAACATAAATTAATATAGAATTATTGAGAAAATAAATGATATGTATTATTAAAATGTAATATGTATTATGAATAAAGATTAAAATCATTCTTGACTTTTCTTTGATATTTAATGTCGAATGCAGTACAAAATTAATTTACATAATTTGATTTTTAAGGCAGTTTATATAATCTATATTATACAAGGTGTTTTACAGAACTGTCTTGCGGGACAAGTCATAGTGTTAAAACGCCAGGAGATAGAAGAAATATTTATTAGAAAAATTAAATGATTTTGAGAGATGTATTACGTTGTGTATGTATCTTTTCCGGAAGTAGTGACATTTCAAAGATTTTAACTCATTGTAAGGAAAGACAACACAGTACTTTTCTTGTTAATATTTTCCTTATCTTCTATATGATAAATTTTACAAGATTAAAGTTAAAATATTTTTTAAACATGATTTTTCAACTCAAAAAGGTTAATATCTTTTTGTAGAGAATTAAAAAATGCATTGAATGATGTATAAAAAAATATAAGGTAATGTAAAGGTAATAAAGGTAATATTGAAATTTTTGGAACATTACTACTTTTGGAGAAGACGCATGCATCACATAACGTATCACTCAAAACCTTTCAATTTTGCCTAATGAAATTTTCTTCTATCTTCTACTGTTTTAACGCTGTGACTTGTTCCATGGGACAGTTGTGTGAAACACCCCATTATTTATATTTTTACCATTTTCTTCACTTTTATCTAGAAGATAATATTACTTTTCCATGAAACTATACTACCACTTAACAAAAAAGCATACAGTACAACAGATAGTGCTATAGGTGAAAACATCTGTATATCTAAGTACTATTTACTATCATTATATTTAATAATAGAAAGAATTAAATTTCCTGAAATATACATATGAGACAATAACATTTATAAATTTGCAGTATTATATTATATATATATTCATGTATGTATATTAGGGTACACATGCTCTTTTACATGATTCATAAGTATAAATTATAATTACTACATAAATACAACAAGTGTACTAAATTCATCACATCTGTATATTGTGCAAATGGTTCATAGTCTTATGATAAACTTATATTTATTATATTATTATGATAGGAATACCATATTGAAATGTGAATTGCTAAATACTTGTTAAACTTACCTAGTAAAAATAGGAAGGAACCATAGTTTACGATTATCACCAAAAACTTCTTGGAAGTTATTGTATTTTCCAAGACTAAAACCATCCTTATCCTTCCCTGTGCGGAACATAGGTGGTGTGAATGCCTCTACAAATAATTCATAACATTTAGTGTATATTACAAGTATTTTATAAAACATTAAATAATTTTTGTATAACATGCTTTTAATTACCTAATGTAGATCTATTATGTAAAACAAGGTAGCAATGATAAAAGAAAAGGGAAGTTAAACTAACTGCAAACATCAATGCGACAAAGAATAAGAACAATAGATGGAATCTACCCATTCCATCCAATTCCCCCTATGAAGAAAATATTTGCATTATTATAAGGTTAAAAAACAATGTACAAAGTTTTTTATATACATTTCAATTATATTTAAAGATTAAAAAAGAAACAATAAAACATTAAAACATTAAAAAAATTTAATTAAATTATATTCTTATAATTTTTATAATTTATTAAAACAGGTAATTTAGCAGAAATATCTAAAAAAATTGTATACTTACTTTCCAAAAACGTATAAGATATTGTAAAGATGTAGCAGTAATGAATATGCAATAAAGAAGGGCATATGCCAGGAACAACATGAAAAATTTATAATTGTGGAAACCTACACAATTGTTCACCCATGGACAGTGATGATCCATTTTTAAAACACATGTACTACATACACTACAATGGTGTGCTCGATCTGGCTTGATTAATTGACATTTCTCACAGAAACGTATGACTAAAATATATATTTTACATACAATACATTTCTTTAATATACAAATATGAAAAAGTAAACATTATACCTCCTTTTATAGTGCGATTTGTAACTGGAAGACCTTGTGCAAATCTCTCTAAGATTTGCCTCTGTGCTTCTTCCGTTCCAGCTTGATGAAATTTTTCCATTTCCGCATCTGGTATTTTAAACTAAAACATCATTTGGCACAAAACATCATTTTATTAATATTTTATATACATATGTTACTTTTATATTGTAATTGTTATATAGATCAAATTTTACCTTGTATGGTATTTCTATTAGGTCCGTAAATACAGTTTGCCAATAAGACCATAAAAATAATAGAAACAGGATGTGGTAAAAAAACAAATAAAAAGCTGTTGGAAAAGAAAAAGACAATAAAGTCAGTAAATTTTTAATAGAAGTATATTTTTATTAACAATATTCTATTAGTAATTGTACAAACCTTTTTGAACATAATTATCTACAGTATCTAAAATGGAAAAAGAGACAAAATTAGTATACATGATATCATACAAATTTTTTACGTGTATTACAGATTGAAAATAATAACGAAATTTTATTTTTGTTACAAAATGTTTGCTATTAAGAAGAAAAAATCTATGAAAACACTTACAAAAACATAACTGCACCACATAAGCATAATACGACCATAAGACAATCGTCAAAATAAAAATAACTGGTATCCATTTTGCGGCTTTTACAAACCACCAACAAGATCCGTTTTGCTTTCCCATTCTATTCACTGTATTATAGTTATACATGTGTGCACAATTATATCATTCAGGTAAACATTATTTTTACCATTATCAAACCGATGCACCATTGCAGACACTTTGCACACAAAGTGTACATACGAGGCCGACACTTCCTTTATTACAAGGAATCATATTACGATAAATAGTCAAATATTATTTTGTTTTTATTATTTATCTTCTGTCATCAACATTACGTATACCAATATGTATTAAATTATACAAAATAAGAGTTATTTTTTCGAACTGAAATGATATTTTACTTTTGTTGTCTATTCCATAACATCCTTAGATAAAACAGATATATGAGGGCATGTTTGTTTTAGGTTTTAGTTATTAAATGTATACTTTACAATTATATTTAAAGATATACAAAATATAATTTCACTGCTTTTCATCAAGCTATGGCGTTTCGAAAAAGTGGCCAGTAAATGTCGACGATTTTTTTCAACAAAATTTAATTACATGATATGATTGATACCATACTTTTATCTCTTGTCATTATTGTACATAAAGATCAGTAAAATTAAGTTTCCTAAAATTACCAGTTTTCAAGTTCAACAATCATATGTGCATAATCAATATATAAGAAATGTATTAATTGTATGAGAATATAATTTGCGATAGAAAAGTAGATATGAACTACCATTAATACTAAACAGGAATCTTAAGATATATAAGTTGGTAAATTGGAAATTGCGCACAATTTAAAAATTTCATTTTGGCGAGTAACTGTAAGGAATTTAAAAATTGATTAAAATATGATTATAATTATATTTTAAGATATAATTAATCAAACAGCTTCACACAATAATTATAAATTATCTATTTATAATTATTTAAACATAAATTTACAATATATATATATATATATTTATATTACATTTTATATAATTAAAATATTATTGTCTACAACAAAGAATTTACTTCATTATGGCTAGATTACAAAATTACGAAATTCTATTTATATAGACATTTGCCTAAAAAAATATATGTAATATTCTTAATTATTTGTCACACATTCGGTATTCTTTATTACAACTTTATTATAGTTATTTACAGACACTGGGATATAGAAAATCGTTCACAATTTAGCATCTTTTACTTACATAATTGTATGATTTCATAAATATTTCAAAAATACAAAAAAGGCAAAAAACTTTGCCTCTTTAAAATGGATTACTAATAGCATTGAATGAGTATGCTTTTTATTAATACTGAATATATGTATATAACACAATAAATTAAAGAGAATTGTTACTTTGTGCAATATTAAGCTTCAGATGCTAATAACAAGATTACTTATTAAAAAATTAAATAATTTTTAATTTTTTATGAAGTAAGTCCTTTATGTTTTCGCTTCATTCTTGCATATGGACCTATATCAGGATCCATAATGAAATCATATAAAACAGAAACCCAAGAGTTATGCTGTGGTAAGTTATCGTAAAACTCGGAAGCAATTCGTTTTACCTAGAAAAAAGTAAAATATTTTTATAACACATACTTTTCATAAAAATAGATACCCAATAATATAAATGCTCTTTTTTGTTAAAATGGATTGCACTCACTTCTGGTAGTCTCGAACCAGGAACAGCAGGAAAATCATGATGTTCATTATGGTATCCAACATTAAATGTAATCCAATTTAGTGGGCCATAATAACTATAAGTTTCAAAACCCTTTCTATACATATAATGTTCTGATATAAAATGTCCAGCAACAGGGTGTAATCCCATTGCCATTACTGATCCAGAAAGTAAATAGAGTAAGGCTTTTCCACCTATAATATAATATTTGTGTAATAACATACTAATGTGATATTATTATTATTACCAAACTCTTACCAAAAAAATACCATATCAAACTATCAAAAGTAAGTTGTATTACTAAATTTATATATTCCATTAATGTAGGTGCCATTGGATAAACAACAAGAGGTCTAAATGCATAAAAAAATGGCTGTAGATACAACCAACAGAATTTTCCAAATGTTGTGCAAAATAATTTTGCTTCTAGTAGTGTTGGTAAATCTGTATCTAATTTTTCATCACCTTGATACTGCAATTTATTTATTAATATGTATTATATATATCTATAATATTTATAATACTATTTTATTCCGTTTATATTTATATTTATAAAATATATTTTATTTTTACTTACACGGTGGTGTATAAGATGATATTTTTTAAAGCTAACTGATACTGGTATACCTATAGGTAAATTAGCAAAATATCCAAATAATCTATTAGCTCTGGGTCTAGCATGTCCAAAAGCAAGATTATGTGCTATTTCATGTATTGCTATAAATAAAATGACGAAATACTTAAATTATTTATTAATAATTAAATTTTGTATTTAATTAAATAATAATTAAATTTAATATTTAATATTGAATAAAAAAGTCATATAGATATATGTTTGAGCAAAAATAATGAAATTAGATGATTTAGTTATATCATAACAATATAATAGATCTATCAGATAAGAATTAATGAGTCAATTCTCTTAAAAAATAATTCTCTTCAATTACAGTCATAAAAGCTTTAATGTGTGCCTTTATATATAGGAAATTTCTTTTTTTTTTACTATAATATGTATATAATTAGATAATCTTTTTGTTTCATATAAATTTGGCAATAATCACAATATTTCAAGAGATATTAAATATTTTACACAAACTAATTAAAAAACATTTTCTACTTACCTAACATAAGAGAATGATTAATTACACCTCCAAAACAATATGCTAGAAGGAACAACATTGGATAACTTAAATTTTTTACAAAATATATGGAGATAAACTGAGTTAAGACCATCCCTGTTACCACCCATTTAAACTTTGGGTCATATCCAAATAATTTTTTTATTTGTGGATATTTTTCTGAAAAGCAAGAAAAACATTTCAAAATATCTCATAAATAAAAATATACAGCATGTATTGTAAAAAATTATCAATGTATAAAATTTAATTCACTGAGCATGAAAATATAACTACGTATTAATTGTATTTTGGAACGTTAATATCATTCGGTATTTGTTAATTTTATTTATTATATTTCGTTAAACATTAACAAATCAAACTTTTATTTCAAATGTAAATTAAAAAGCTGATAAAGTTTTAACCGTTTATAATACATTGCATTCATACCTAAGATTATTTTTCGTCGTGATGCATGAGGTTCTTCTGTGTAAACCCACTCAAAATCAGTTCTCGAAACGTGTTGACCCATCTTTACATTTAAAAAATTTTCAACTATTTTTATTAACTAAATATTTAGTAATTTGCAATCAAACAACATACGACAAACGTTAAATGTATGCTTTAAGATAAATACAAAACATACGGATATTTCATACCCGGCATTATCTACAATCGACTGAGTTAATCACTTAAGTACTGATTACAGCGCAATCTATCAATGTAAGAAAACCAAACATGCAAGTGAAATAAAAATTTATATTCAATGGAGTATACAAATTTTTACAGTTACCACAATAACCTGCAAGAACGAGGCATCATATAATAAGATTAGAGAATACATTTTTCAACGCTCAACAAAACATATACTTTAATATAAATGATTGTTCATTGCACTATATAGTCTCTAATTTTGATTAAAAACCAATTTTCTTATTGTATTTTAAATTACTTTGCTCTTTTTATTACATTGTAAAGATAATTTTATATTGGTATTTCTTTTCTAAATTACATAACAGTTATACCATATGATTATCTTTAAATGAGATAGGTATAATTATATATTTCTATCATATCTATTGTTATATCTGTACAATTCTATCTATCTGTGAATCTATTCTTATAATAAATTATAGTTATTTGTTAAATAACATATGTTTTATATTAATATTGTCTGAAATAATTAATCATTTTTATATAAAACTGTTAAAATTCGTATATGAAATGCTAAAAATAATGTAATGTATATGAAATTAAATTTTTTATACTATTAGATTATTAATATATAACATATAGTGGTAGTACAGAATTCCTTTTATAAATATAGAAAGTATTTACTAAAAATATTAAATATAATGTTTAAAATTAAGAATATCGTTATTGAATTTATATTATCGTGTATGCCCTCTACTGAACACTGCGTGAACTAACTCGCGCCAAATTCAAATTGTAAGGTACCGCAGCCGGAGCAACGGACAGAGAGAATTTATCTAAGTAAATATTGATTAACTGTCAAATTATTTATCAGTGGTAATTATAATCACTCTCCAATTTGTACATTTGTCTAGTTAGTTATCATAGAAGTTATCATGGAAAAGAACATTGCAAGGACATAAATCCTCGCTCTATTATGTGATAAATTCCAATGGGAACAATTGTTATTGATATTAGCCAATAAGAATTTTTCTTATTGGATCATAAACAAATTACGTTTGTTAGGTAAAATTCCAAGACATAAATAGATTGAACAATGATAGAAAAGACAGTGAAAACAGTAAAAACGTGAAAATCATAACAGATTAAAAATTTCTCAATCTGTAATTAGTTGATCAAAATATAGTTATCTATTTGAAGCTTAACTCATTTAAGTTTGTGTTTCCTTCTGTGTTTTTTCTAAACCACTCGTTAATCATCAACTTTATTTAATCCAAAACACCTAAATATGTGCAGAGTGCTTTAACACTTTACAGGCAACAATTTAAACTGAAATTCCCCAAGTCACACGACAATATCAAAAAATTAATTTAATAACTCGCATATTATCATACGTAGGGAATTATAAATTGATTCAGTTTCTTAACTTGCAATTATTAAAACAATTTTAAAAAACAGTTAAACGGCATATATTGTTATTAAAAATAAAGTTATTTGTTTATAATATAAGGAATTTTATGAAATCGGCATTAAGTACAACCATTAGGTTTACTTTGCAAGTGTCCGTTCTAAATACTGCGGATCGATGGCAGAATCTTTTAGTGATTTCGGTATTTTTTTGTTTTTATGTGAAGTGAATATGTCAAAGATTGTAGCGATGTATAGTTAGCATTAAGATTAAATTGAAACTAATTATAATTACATATTATAAGTGCGAACATCGATGAAGCGTTATGAATTATTAATTACCAGCTGGTCATAGTTGGAATCACGACATGGCATCTCGCAGGTGAGACACGTTTTTATACTTGCATAAAAAATATATAATTATCATAATTCACGAACGATCTGTGAACAAGCCTACTTATTTTTCGGTGCTGACCGTAGATTAGCTAAATAGATTCAGAGGTAAATTATGCGCACTTAAATTAATTAACATCGTTGAATTCTTCATGTCCAAAAATGGATACAATAATTTCGTTTTATGTATACATTGATTACACATATTTATACTCTGTATAGTTATTTTATGTCCTATATTTTGTCATTATAAAATGAAACTTTCCAATTATTTACATACAGCGTGCTTAATCATATTATTGTAGCATCATTATTCGTTTTTGTCACCGTTATTAATAATAAATAACGAATAAAGATTGAATATATTAGAATAGATCTGTAAAATATTAGATATAAAAAGAAGTAATTTGAATAGATTATAGGTTTTTAAAATTAAATTAAACTTACAATATATTGTTTTGAAATAAAAATTCTGCTTATTATAATTTTTTGGAAAAATGTTTTTATCCTACGGAAATATAAACATTTTTATTGCAGATGGTTTCATCCGAATATATCGGGTTTAGAAGCAGAACGTTTATTAATGGAACGGGGTTATGATAGTTCATTTTTGGCACGACCAAGTTCATCTAATCCTGGTGACTTTACATTATCTGTTAGGTATGTACATAATATATCACATAGATTATCTGTTTATATAGTTATAAGACATTTGATATCTTTATATTATCCTTAGACGGAATGGTGAAGTGACTCATATTAAAATACAAAATACAGGGGACTTTTACGATCTTTACGGTGGTGAAAAGTTTGCAACATTATCAGAACTTGTACAATTTTATATGGAAAATGGAGGACAACTGCGTGAAAAGAATGGAGAAATTATTGAATTGAAGTATCCATTGAATTGTGCAGATCCAACAACTGAAAGGTATTTGTACAATAAAAACAATATATACATAATATCTTGCATAATAAACATTATAGCAAAGTTTGTTATGTATTGGAATATTTTCTTGTTATTGTTACTTCAAATGCACGCATATAGCATGGTATGTGTTAATAGTAAAATATGGGTAAAGGTGGTTCCATGGCCATTTATCAGCTAAAGAAGCAGAACGTTTAATGCTGGAGCGAGGTAAAAATGGATCTTTTCTGGTTCGTGAATCCCAAAGTAAACCTGGTGACTTTGTATTATCTGTTCGTACAGATGATCGTGTTACACACGTTATAATACGATCTCAGGTTAATTACATTTGGTATTTTTTACTGCATATTTTCATTATATTTAATATTTTTATAAATATCAAATCTTTGACATTTCATTATCTGTAATAATGTATATTGCAGGATAATAAATATGATGTTGGAGGAGGTGATAAGTTTGATAGCTTAAGTGATCTGATAGAACATTATAAACGCAATCCAATGGTTGAAACAAGTGGAAGTGTTGTCCATTTACGGTAATATAAAAACTTATTAATTTCTATATATGCGATAGAATATATATATTGTCATAATATATTTATTATTTTCTAGACAACCTTTCAATGCTACTCGTATAAATGCCAGTGGTATTGAAAGTAGAGTAAGACAGTTACATAAAGAAAATGGTTGTTCAAATGGATGGTTGTGGAATGGTGCCACAGGTAGCAATGAAGGCGGAGCAGGGCGTGGTAAAGGAAAAGCCGGGTTCTGGGAAGAATTTGAGTCATTGCAACAGTTAGAATGTCGTCACTTATTTTCCAGGAAAGAAGGATTACGTTCTGAAAATCGAGCGAAAAATCGATATAAAAACATCTTACCATGTATGATCTTTTTCTTTCTTTATTTTTTTAATTTAATTGTGTTTGTACATAAACTTTAATAACTGTTCTATAGTTGATCATACAAGAGTACGTTTGAAGGACGTTGATCCAAATATTCCTGGATCTGACTATATTAATGCTAACTATATTAGGGTAAATTTATTTAATATTTGTAGTATTTTATATAAATATTAAAATCTATTTGTATATGTGGGTTGGGTGCATATGTATATATATTTATAGAATGAAGAAGGAGATGGACAAGCTAGTGGAATTAATACGTGCGGTGATGGTGGTTCATTTAATAAGTGTTATATTGCAACACAAGGATGCCTTCTAAATACAATTCAAGATTTCTGGCATATGGTATATCAAGAAAATACACGAGTGATAGTTATGACGACTAAAGAAATGGAAAGAGGAAAGGTATGCTATTTAAAACTATTCATTCTTAATTGAAATTTTATTTTAAAAATATGTATATTTTTTTAGAATAAATGTGCTCGATATTGGCCAGAGGAAGGTGAAGTTACTGAATATGGAGGTGAATGGAAAGTGCGTGCTTTATCTCGTACTTCAACAGCAGATTATACATTACGAGAATTCTTATTACATGGAAATAGATCCGGTTTCACAGAATCCAGACGGATTTACCATTATCATTTTCAAGTACCTATTATAGCTATTATTATTTATGAAACGCTCACACATATTTAAAAAAAATAAATTGATTGCATTATATTAACATTTTAGGCATGGCCTGATCATGGTGTTCCGTCAGATCCCGGATGCGTGTTGAACTTTCTTCACGATGTTAATGCGAGACAAGAATCAATTGCTGCTTCTCTTGCTTCAAGCGGTCAAACTGCATCATGTATAGGGCCAATTCTTGTACATTGTAGCGCAGGAATTGGTAGAACCGGAACATTTATTGTTATCGACATGATTCTTGATCAAATCAAGCGGCATGGTAATAAAATTTTTATTTCACTAATTGTCCAAGATTTTCTATATATTATATTTGTAGGATTGGATTGTGAAATTGATATTCAGAGAACTATTCAAAGAGTACGTTCACAAAGGTCAGGAATGGTTCAAACAGAAGCGCAATATAAGTTTGTTTATCTGGCTGTATTACACTATATTGAAACTGTATCTCAACGGATGCAAGCAGAGCAAGTAATTATAATAATTATGAAACTAATTGATTATATTTTCTCAGCTTCTATATATCGATTTATGTTGTATCTATTATTGTTTTTACAGAAATCTCTTCATTTAGGTCGAGAATATACTAATATCCGATATAAAAGTGAAACGAATACTACAACTATAGGCGATATTCCGGTCCCCACATGTACTGCAACAACTCTTTCAACGTCAACACATTTTACATTACCCACTCCTATTAATAGTTTGAGGCCAAAGTAATTAACATTAATGTCATCAAATAACGAGATTTTTAAAAAGCAAAGAAGAGGCTTTGTTACTCTTACCATATGTGGTTTTGAGCTTTCGATATTATCGTAACATACTCTATAAAAGCTTAATTTTCAAATTAATTGATTATTCCAAATATTTTTCAAAATATGTGTCATCATAATGAACTTTCGTACAATACATGTATTTAATTAGTGCGTATGCACATGAACGTAAACGATATGTAGAAATTATAATATCACCACTTTGCACTTGAATTGTTGATTACTTAAAAGTAATCAGCAATATATTAGAACATTACATTAGAGAAAAATAATATTTTTTGCAACTTAATCGCAGTACTGAATTATAAAAAAACTTAGAATACAAAGTCTCAATAGTAATTATGTTAAGTGTAATCAAAGTATATAATTGCTTTTCATATTATTTCGCTATCTGTATTTCATCAACTATTAATTGGATAACAGATTTATCTAGTTATAGTTATCATTTTTCATGCTACTTATCTTCTATAAAATATATTATCAAATCCTTTCTTAAAATTTCAATATTTCTTCGAATAAACAACGAAAATTTGAACATTTTTCTAAGTTTCAAGTGTAGTATTATATATTGTGCCTCAAAACATATTAATAATTGTTTTTATTGTGATTATATAACTGTACAAATTATCTAGTAATATTTAGGACTGACTTTTTTATATAGAATTTTCTTTTTAATATTTTTTCAAAGATCACAAATAAGAAACCTTTATTCTTTATAAATTTCATTATATTACAAGGCAGAACGCGCATAGATGTGATACATTCAGTTTCATGTACAATAAATAATATGGCGATTCTTTTTTTCTTACAATTCACATTTGTTACTTTTAATATTTCGGTTGTACTTAATTATATCATAAATATTAGTATCGAACTTTATTCATCAAATTGTAAAAAAGTTTTATATTAAATATTAATATTAAAAGAGATGGAGATGATAAATATGAAAATCAAAGTTAAAATGTTTATACTTTAACACATATTCGTTAAAATTTTTTTTAATCATCTGCGCACAAATTTTATCATTTTTATCATTCTGACACGAATTTCATTATCTTCACTCTGAAAATTAGGTAGAACTATAGAAGTATGTAAGTAGAAGTTTTGTTATAGCAAAAGTTACTATAATGCTTACAGTTTGTATGTATCTCCTGAAATTTTTATAAAAACGTACATAACATATATATTAAATTATATGTGCTTCAATATTATTAATGCCTATTTTATATCTTTTTTGTATTTGTTTCTAATACTTGAAATATATATGTTTACATTAGAGCAGTGCTGGTGAAGTATGCATCTGAGTGAGTCCTGCCTTACAAATTGAGTCACAAATTTGATATTCTTAAAAGTATATTGTTACATTATTCCAAAACCAAATCAATAATAACTACTTTAAATATATATTTAAAAAATCTGAGATCTGTACTAAATTCTTTTTACATATTTTATAAAATTTCAAGATTTAAATATTGATTTGTTTATTTACAATAAAGTTTTATTTATCTAGTATGCCATAATGCAAGTATTATATTTGTTTATATTTATATAACAATAAAATATAATCATTTTTATACTTATTTAAATAACAATAATTCTATAATTTTTTGGTATGTATGTTTTCAAAAAGGAAACAGTTGTATTTTTTATTAATTTTTATCTTATTTAATGTACCTTGGTTTTGGAGAAATGTTATATATTATACTTCTAAATATTATTGTATCTTATTGCTATCAAAGACATACTGTATGTGATACTAACTATGGCATTAAAGAATTTATGTTATAAAATTCTGTATGTAGGGCATCATATAAATATTATATTAATATTGAATTAAAAAGATTCTAATAATTATGCATAGTTTAAATTGCAATGCAATAAATATCAGAGTTATGTTTAAATGTAAATAATTTGGGTTCTTATGAATAATAACAGACAAATGTACATTGTATAGTGTTAAATAAACGTATAATAAACTTACTATTAAGTATATAAAATGATGCTTAAATGTGAGAAAAGAAGAAACAAGAAACTACTACATTTAAAAAATTGTTCTTTGTGAAACATGTTTCATTGCAGTTTAAAGGCTTTTTCATAATAAGAATGTAATGTAAGAATAAAATGTTGCCAAAAAAATAGATTTTAATTAATTCCAAAAAATATTACGAACTATCTTTATAGCTTTTTTAATGTTCATATACTTTGGAATAAAATGGTAATTGTAATTAAATACAATTTCTTTTTTATTTCATCATTAATATAATACATAATCTAATACAGGAAAGAAATGTAGAATATTTTCAATCTGTTTACATCTTATAAAACTTGTAAGTTAAAATTATGTAGTAAAAATTTTACTAAGAGTAGACTTAATAAAATTAGAACTACATAGGATAGGTTATATTGTACAGGCTTGTACAACACATATTAAAATCATCGAAAGCAAAAAAGTAAGCTTATAAAATATTGTGAAAACATATATGATATACGTATTATTACTGATAATAATATTTCAATAATATAATTTCAATAATAAATAATTCAGATAAAATTCATACGAGAATTTTCAATGGTGAAAAATGCATGTTTTGCTCGAGCGGTGTTTGGCCCCATTTACATCTAATATTCGATGTATTCGTAACATAAGTTATAGTGCAATAAAATATGCGTTACCGACAGATAATGTAATGTATATTTTTGATAGAAATACAAAGCTGCTACAGAGGGAACGTGCTGCACAATCTGTTGATGTAAAACTGTATGATTACATCAAAGATGAAGTAGGCTACAGACTTGCAGATAGAATATTTGACATAAAAAGAAATTTCAAAAAAGCACTGGATTTAGGATGTGGTCGTGGTTATGTATCAAAACACATTTTGGCAGAATGTGTGGAAGAATTAATCTTAGCTGACATGTCAACTAGCTTTGTACATCAAGCAGAAATCACTGAAGGAGTTAAAGTATCACGGATAACTATGGATGAAGAAAATTTTTCAGTTGAACCAAATAGTTTAGATTTAGTAATAAGTTCATTAAGTCTGCACTGGATAAATGATTTACCAGGATGCTTTAGGAATATTAATAAAAGTTTAAAAAATGATGGAGTCTTTATAGGAGCTTTGTTTGGAGGAGAAACGTTGTTTGAATTAAGGTAATTTTAAGGATAAATTAAGCATATGTCAAATCTACAAGTTTAGGTTTTTGTTTTTACAGGAGTTCCTTACAATTGGCAGAATTAGAAAGAGATGGTGGAATTTCAGCACATATTTCACCATTTGCAGATATTAGAGATATTGGAGGTTTATTGACAAGAGCTAATTTTACTATGTTAACCATTGATGTGGATGAAATTGTTATTGGATATCCAAGCATGTTTGAATTAATGTGGGATTTAAAAGGTGATATTTAAAATCTTTATAATTCTTATTTGTATCTTACTTGAAGTTTGTTTAATTGTTTACATAATTTTGCAGGAATGGCAGAGAATAATGCAATAAAGAACCGAAAATTACGTTTAAATAAAGATACTGTTCTTGCTGCTGCATCAATATATAAAGAACTATATGGAAAAATTAAAGAAGATGGTACTCCATATGTACCTGCAACATTTCAAGTAATTTATCTATTAGGTTGGAAGCCAGATCCATCACAACCAAAACCCTTAGAAAGAGGTAGTGGGGAAGTATCACTTAAAAATTTATATAAATTAGACGAAATTGTAAAAGAAACAAAAGATATTAAAATGGACGAAGATAAATAATCATTGTACATAATATATGAAGAACTGTAAATATTTGCATTAAATACAAAATTCAATGTATTTATTATAGAAATCTTTTTATAACTTATTAAAATAGGTTAATCAGTAATTCATCTCATAATTAACATATTTTCATTTATATTATACAATATTTTCTTTTAAAGTTACGATTTATGTTCATCAATTTTATCTTTATGAGCTATAGCACCTTTTTCTATAAGATCAGGAATTTCAACTGCTAACCAAGGTCCAAGCTAAAAATATAAGAAATCTTTAAATATATCTAATAACAAAATTGATGATTTGTAAAGACTTATTTATAAATAGAACAAACTTACTCCTAGTGCCATGGCATGTGCAATTCCAAATTTTGGTACATTACGTGCCCATAAGGGTTTAAAATGATCTGTAAGACAAATCTTTCCACCTCTGTACATTTTTGCTGTTTTACCATCTAATTCTGGTAAAGCAATTTCAGGTGCTGTTATAGGGTATGTAACAGGTATCTGAATAAAAAATTATATTTTATCAGAAAATGAAAAAGCTTAGTGGAGTCTATACATTTAATAAATATACAAAAAAAAAAAAATTACTTACATCAAACTCAATTTCAAATTCATATTTTGAAAAGTTATGTATATACCAACATTTACCAAACCATTTTGTACCCTCTTTATTTGATTCCAGACGAAACCAATCATTATCAGATTCTTTATTATTTCTCACATACTGAAAAACAAATAAGAATTTCTTGAAATCAATACTAAGTACATTGGAAATGTATTATACTTTAAGTACAATTAGTATAATAAAAACAATTCTAAGTTCTTCTTTTTGGGATTTTAAATAACCATATGGTAAACTAAATATTAAATATAGAACATACTTTAATTAAAGCTTGGTATTCTTCTTTCAATCTCTGCACCCATAACTCTTTATCCCTAGGTCCAGCTTTTGTTTGTAATAATGGAATATTACTTAATGTCTTCTTTGTAGACTCATCTACCATCTTAATTATTATTACAACAACACAGGCTATGACTTCTATGTAGATATAGAAATGACAAATGTGTTACAATTCAAGTATTGCATCTCTTTTACATCGCGTAGAAAGTGCGACAGTGCGATTAAGAGCAATCGATATATCGAAAAAATTCATATATAGAAAGACAGATAGGGATATTTGAAAAATTTAGTTATAAATAAACACATAGGTTAGAGGAAGTTTAAAAAGTTACATCTTTTTCAATGTAAATATTTTAATTTCATTACATATTACATTCATTTTTATTCATTAGAAAGTAAACTCGATAAGTTGAGAGATAATATCTATTAGTGATCAGTAAACGCTAGTCACGCGGTTGCAGCCCGTGGCGTGCTGAAGTACTCTACTCGCGTTACAATTTCAAACAATTCGGAAAACTAACTCGACATTTAAATGAAGAAATATACAACGAGAAAGATTAACTTGAACAATAATTTCTATTTAAAACTAAATATTTATAATAGATTGGCTACTTTAACAAAGATTTGCGCTTTACTGAAATTTATTTAGACTCTGAGCTGTGTGACAACTCCAAAGGTGCAACGATTTTAACGATTCCCTTTCTTTCAGGTCGCAGAGTGGTGTATCTGCTCAGATTTATGTAGCAATCTACGATTTATTTGTTATCTAGTAAGACAAATTTTTATTAATTAATGCTAATAAACATTAATTTGATTGGAGTTTACAGTATTAGAAAACGAGCAATTTATGTCTTGGCAATATCTTCTTATGGCAATAAAAGTAAATACAAAATTTGAGAGTGATTGCAGTTGTTACTAATAAATAATTTTGACATTTAATTAATAAACTTGTTTGCTTGGCTAAGCTGCTGTACAGTTAAATTCACAGCGTTAGAAGTTACCCTATTATCATATAAGGTATTCACACTAGAGGGGGCCACAGAACTACACCAGTTCACAACATACTATCCATATTCGCAAAGGTAGTGACATTAAAATTTTTCGTGTTGCATGCATTTCAATTTGATCTGCTCCCTGGGCTGTTGAAAGCATTGTGTGATAAATTGTGTCATGTTAATCAGGATTCGAAAAGGGATATTAATTGAAAGAAAATAATACTGATGCACCATGGCTGATTCATCTTATGAGAAAGGACTTACAGAACTTTCAAAAATGAAGGTAATGCAAATGTATCTTGCTGATATGTGTCTACACCCGGGAAGCTAACCTTAAAATTAGGAGAAATTTTTTATGTAATGTAAAACAATCTTTTTTACATTAATTTCTGTTTAGCTTGTATAATTGTTTTAGACAGATACAATTTCGCTTTATTAATATTTAAAAATTATATTTGTTGAATATAAAAAATTTATATACATCTTAAGATTATTAAAGGGAATTATATATAATTATAGATAAATATTATTGAACAGGTTGCAGATCTGAAAATTGAGTTAAAACAAAGAGGACTACCTACTACTGGCAATAAAAATGAATTGGTTGAAAGACTTCAATTAGCAATTCATGGTGGTATATGCTTTCGAATGACTTTTAAACTGTTTTGTTTTGTGAGAGCTACCTATTGATAAAATAATGTTTTCATTGAATGTCTAGATTCTGCACTATCTTTAGATGAGACTACAGAGGAAATTTTAGATGAAGATGCAGTTCTTGGCGTAATTAAAAAAATATGTTTTGCATATTTGATTTTAATATGACATTGACAATATACCTGTTTAAATAGGATGAAGAAATAGAAGAGCTATCAAATAAACCTGACTCACAAGAAGGTAATGAAAAAAGAAAATTGTCTACTGAAAGTAATGTAAGTGCTAAAAAGATAGTTCTAAATCGAAAACCAGTAATTGAAGAAATTAAGAATGAACAAACAGAAAAGATTGAAATTGATACAAAAGCTATTGAGACTGCACCACCAGAAAAAAAGATAATTAAATTATCAGAGCTTGGTATCAAAGAGGTAATATTTTCTTTTTACTATATCTTGCAGAATTATAGAGATCAAATATAAAATGCTAATAAATTTATCGTATTAATAGAGATTAGAAATGAGAGCTAAGAAATTTGGATTACCATTATCAGAAGCTGCTAAGAAAGAAGCTAGATCTGCAAGATTCAGTATTAATAATCAGAATAATAAGTCAGCTGCATCTGTAAAAACACCTGTGGTATATATATTTACGCAACTACAAGTGTAATATCTTTGTTTGTTTTCTAATATTATCTATTGTGTGCATTTGCAGCATACAACTTACGAAGTTCTAAAGAAGCGAGCAGAAAGGTTTGGTACGTCTGTTTCTAGTTTAATGGAAAAGGTAATTAATTATGTTAATAAAAAGTTTACTATATTAAATGTAAATACTAATTCTATTACATATTTTATAATTCTTTTATATTTGCATATTTCAGGCTGAATTAGAAGCCAGAATAGAGAAAAGAAAAGTCAGATTTGGCGAAGTGAAACCTACAAATAAGAAAGTATTTTATAATAAAATTAAAATTGTTAAATGATATTCAGTGTTATATACCAAATAGCAATTTAGATTGCAAATTTTACATTAAGTTTTCTTACTTCTAATAAGACTATTGTATACAAAATAAAAACTTATTGTATTTGTTATAAAATGCATGACAAAAAGATTTTTTTCGAGTAATCTTTTATTTTTTTTAAGAACTGTACGAAAATTACACACATGCACTTTACACTTATATTTCTATTCAATTAAAATAATTATAAAAAGAACAAAATATATATATATATATCATATACATAAATTGTGTGTATATATATATATATATATATTTCAGGGTATTGTATGAAATGGAGATTATATGCAATGTTGTAATATTATTGTTTCCATTTTAAATGAAGGAATTATTGACATATTAAATTAGCATATAACACACATCTTGGTTTTTGTATTAAAATAAATAATTAACTTGTAATATGTGTATATTTATAATATTAAAATTTTGTATTATTATAGAACAATATGATTAGAAACAAGTAAATAAATTGTTTTTCTATAAAATGCATTAAAATTTAGCGCACGGAAAAAAAATAAAAACATTTTCTGATATTCAATATATTGAATTTTATTACAAAATGTATTTAGGCTACAACATGTAATATAATAATTGCGTTTGGTCTAGACCCTTACGAAAAAGAAAAGCTAAACTGCACCACATTTACTGTTATCTTGCTAAGACACTTCGTTCGTTTACGTTTCAAGGAAACATTTATAAATGCGAAAAAGTTTGGTACATGTATGAAAATGAAGTACCTCTTTATAAGTTATAAGAACCACGTTTAATACGTTTATCCAGTTTTGAGATCGAATCATTGTGTTATCATAAATATATCTTGTACGAGCTATACGAATTTTTCTAAATGCGGACATGCCATGCATAAAAGCAATACAAATGTACATGAATATATATATACATATCTTTTAAAAAAATTCATTTCACTTTCCCTGTGTTTCAATTTTTTGTTTAAAGGATAAAAAACAAATCTTCGGACATATTGAAAAGTTTCAAACTTTTTTCTTTTTCTTTAATATAAATTCGCATGATCATTGTATTATGAAAAATTAAATCTCCAATAATACTTTACAATACAATGAATGCTTTATATGGTATCAATAACCATTCGAGCATTTGTGAAAGAACTTACATTACATATTCGCATTTTCCTTGAAGCGCACCCTAAGAACGAATGGTCCGAAGACACATGTTATATTTAAAGAAGACAGTAGATTGTACATTAAACAATATACAACTGAAATATATCGTATAGACGTAAAAATCATAAAATTATCGGTAGTAAACTCTCTATTACAATATACGGCGTGTTGTAATGTGTGTATATAATCGTTCAAATTCGGTTGTTAAACGTTCGACGAAGTAAAGGAAACTATCCCAAGCAGCTAATCCTAAGATAATGATTTCCTTTTTTTATTTATATAACTTCTATTTATATTAGGTATGCACGTACTTGTGATAACTAAACAGATACATGATGATTCTTTGTGACGCAAAGACACTATCAGCTTTGCGGATCGATCAAAGAGCAGGAGGCTGTTATATGTAAAATGAAAAATGAATGTTAAAAATTATTTTATATCCTGATTATTATTTTTATTATCTTTTTTTTGCACGTAATCGTATCTGTTCAGTGAATCACTTAATCCAATTAATTTCGTTTGTATTCATTTCTTGATCAAAGCAATATTCTTCGAATATTTATCTAAGAAGTGAATTCAAGGAGTAGTTTTCTCAAAGCTGCACTGCAGCTACGAACAGCTTTGAACTTGGGTCTAGTTCATAATGATTTCTAATAGTACGAAACATTCCTTTTTTTTTATTAGTTCTTTACATGTTGTTATTATTATTGTGTGTATATATATATTTTTATTTATGTATATATATATATATTTTCTTTTTTTTAAAAAGCTTGAAATATGTCTTAAAAAGATTTTCGGGAAAAAGAGCGGATGTAGAAAAAATAAGAAACAAGAAAACCATTTTAGTCTTTGTCGACAATGTTGAACGTATTAAAAAAAAAAGTCATATTCACACATATATAGCTACATATAAACGTATTTATATGTACTTTTAATTGCACTCCATAATAAAATAAAAATTTCTTCCGTTAAGTTATTTCCCCGATTATCTACACACGCTTAACGTCAAGTTTCGTTAAATTTCTTTTCTCTGACTTTCTTAGAGTTGGACTTAGCAGCCTCCTGTTCTCTAATATAACTATATCCAAATGTTTTATTCTTTTATTATAATTATCAAGTAAAATTTGTAAAATACAATATACATACTACCTATCATAAATTCTTAATTTTTCTTTATAAATAATTATAGTAGTAGTCTTCACACCATTTGTTAATTTATTATAATCGGATGCCGTTCCTTTCGTTTTAATTTAAATATTACATTTGTGCCCTTTGCACTAATTCATTTTATAGTATTCTGCGTGACTGTGTATATATAATACATATAATATAATCTAAAGGACTTATTGTATTTACATATATACATGTAACAACGGCGCATAGTCCGAATTTGTTAATTTTTCTCCTGATTGCTACTAAGATCGACTTTTTCAACAGCAAACGTTTATCTGGGAGAGGACATCTACACATCTACAATGGATTCGGAAGTAACTGTGCACAAATTTCATGTGTAAATACTAATGGATGTTTAGTTAAAATTCTGGTCAGATCTTTGTATAATCCTTTCTCTAGCAACACGCAACTTCCGTTGCTACTAGCGACTGGTCTCGTTTGCTTCATATAAATTTAATCAAACTTGAACTAATTACAAAAAGCTTACAACTTTTAGGAAATAGGCTCCATTGTTAGTGATTAATATTTTTTTCCTTATTCTCGCTTGGCCAACCTCGGATTTGGTTTTGGTGGCTTTCTTTTTTTCTTTCTATTTCGAAAGTATAAATGTTTTGAACAACTGTTTGCTTAAGAGGTCAAAGAGGAAGACAATTCTAATTCTACGCCTTTTTCCTTACGTTTTAAAACAGTACAATATGTGTATAAAATAATGTTAGAACGTACATCATCATATGTTATGCAAATACTCTTTCTTTCATCATTATTTCAAACATTCCAATGCCCCAACACATATATGTATAATATATATAAAGTAGATATAAATGTATATCTACTTTTTTTTTGTATTTACGATTACATTACATCTTGCTAGCTTTTTTTATGTTTCTCTTGTACTTGTCCCTCTCGAGCAAAAGTTGCAATCTTACCTGACCGTTAAAACACCATTGTTTAATGCACCCTATATAAAGTTTTAGGGTTGGCCAAGATCTCACTCATGCTACGAATCAAGATCATCTTCTCTCTGGCTACTGAAGTATGATACTAAACCGCCAAATTCTCCAGAACCTTCTTCATCGTACTGTTTGTTTCCAGTACCAGCATCGTTCGCATGCGCTTGCTGTTGTGGTGGAGGCTGAGGGGGAGGCGGGGCTTGAATGGGTGGTTGATTATCCGCAGGAGATGAAAAGTGATCCGCGGGATACGGAGATCCTTGATATGCGGCTGCATCATCTGCTGTGGACATCGGCGGTGGTGGTGGATAGGCACCATAATGATAATTAGGAGGAGGGGGAGGATGATACGGTGAAAAATTACCAGGTGGTCGATTAGGAGGCGGTGATGGTTGTTGCATATTATGATTAACTGGTGATGCATTGGTGAAAGGAGGCATTTGATGTCTAGGACCCATTGGATTATCTGCAAACCTGGACATGGGAGGTGCCCCTCTGACATAAGGAGGAGGTGGAGGAGGTGTAGGACCACCTTTTGCTAGAGGACTTCCGGCAGCTGGTGGAATCATTGCAGGTCCAGGGCCAAGTGGAGAACTACGATCTCGATTGTTGATCGATATCGGTCCACCACCTGATGGAGAAGGATCCATTGGATGATGCGGCGTATGATATATTTGCGGACCAGGTACCCTCATTCTCATTGGCGGAGTTCCTGATCTTACAGCAGCAAAATGAGGTGGTATAGAAGATTGTCCCGCTTGTCTATATGGAGAAGGTATTCTTCCACGTGGTTGCATTTCGTAGCCTGTCCTAGGTCCGCCCATTATTTGACCTCCAGCGTTTGGTCCACCGAAGTATTTGTGTCCCATTGCTGCAGCTGCAGCGGAGAACGATTGTGGACTACTCGATACAGGTTGAGATTGAAGCATCCTGGTGATAACGGAAGACTGTTGATTAGGTGGTAACGACGGATAAACAGACTGTGAAGTCGGAGTTTGCGAAGAAGGTGGTCCTTGTGTTGTAACAACGCCAGCAGGTGGTGTGGACGGAGCGGAACCAGAGGTGCTACTACCTGGTGTAGGAAGTACATTCGGGATTTCACCAGGTTTCATCTCCGAATTAGAATCAGTGCCCATTCCAATTAAACCAGCCTCAGCAGCAGCTTTTGCCGCTGCTTCAGCAGCTCTAGCTGCTTCCAGGGCAAGAGTCTTTTTACCCTTACCACGTCCCCTTCTTTTAGGTTTCATAGGCGATCCATCAGGATTAAAAAGTTGTCCATCTGGTCCCGTCATCATAGGAATGTGTCCTTCGCCGGTTCTTTCCGCATCAGGAGTCATAATCGCTGACATATTGGGAGTGATATTAGATGGTATGGTAGTTACCAAGTTTTGTGGCACGCTGGCAGATAAAACAGTGGTGTTTAAATTCGGAGCCCCATCTCTGCGCATTTGTTCTGCAAGAATTTCTGCTTTACTCCGACGGCCTCTCTTTTTCTTCTTTGGTACATCTCCATCAGTTCCCTCTGGCGCGTTAGGGTCTCGTTGCCTCTCAGCTGCCAATATCTCTAATGCTTTTAAACGCGCCTTTTCTAATTTTTTTGCTTCTCGTTCTTCTTTCTTCTTCTTTTTTATTTCGATAGCTGCAAGTTCTAACTGTCGTCTGGCGTATTCTTCATCCTCCATCATCATTTGTTCTAATTGTTCGTCATCTAAGTCAGCTAGTTCACCTGCTCCAAGTCCCGTTAAGGAACCTTCTGGCACATCTCCGGTGAAAGAACCTGCTACCGACATAGCCGTACTGGTTAGACCTACATTCTCTGAAAGATTATCATCAAGTTTCGTATCTATCTCTCCCATAGGATTATCTATGACATTCGCCATGATATCTTTCTCGCCATCTTGATCATCTCTTCTTTGGATAACAGAACTAAGCAAAAAGTTTTGTTTACGTGACTTGTTTTTACTTCCAGGTTTCGGACCAGGCTTTTTTCTTTGTTTTGGTGTTCCATCGTTTAACATTTTCCGTTTACCACCGGGACTCTTGCTTTTCCTAGGTTTTCTATTTTTTGGCGATTTAGTTTTAAATTTATGACCATCTTTTTTTGGATTATAAATATCACCTATAAGGTGATATTATATGTTAATTCATAATATTTCTACGTTTATATTCTTAACATTAACATGCTTTTTTCTCAATTTACCTGAATCTGAATCTTTCTCAGCATCTTCATTTAAATCTTCGCCCTCATTTACAACAAATTCATCTTCACTTTCTCCCGTTTTTCTTAATGCCTTTTTTAGCTCCTATAATATTACATTCTTTTATTTCTAAACTCCTATGTTATATAACATTATGTATTACCTCTTCGCTATCTGATGCAATTTCTTCTTGATAATTAATCTTTTTACCGCGAGTTCGCCTACTTAATATTTCTTCTTCTTCTGGTTTATTTTCATCCGGAAGACCACCGTATATAATCTGAAAATATAATTAAGTTTAAATCAAAAGTTTGTTATTATATATTAAAATAAGTAGAATAAGATAAATTTAACATACTTTTCTCCGAATTGTTGGCGTCTTCTTTGTTCTTATTACATTATCCTGTGATAAATCGAGGAAGAACGTGTATATTAAAAAAACGATGAAATACAATTATTTCAAACAGATTATATCTATAATCTTACCTTCTTCTTTTTTTGTTGCGTTATTTCTTCGAGTGGTAGAGTGGCAGGTGTACCAGATATTTCCGAGTTTATTTCTGGTGGTTTTATATCTTTTATCTGGTTAATATGTTTGTCTTCATTATTTTCATTTAAGTTATCAAGTTTGACATCTAATACATCAGACATTATAGATTCGTTGTTTTCTAATTGTGGTTGTATCTCACACGACATTTCAATTTTTGATTCGTCATTTGACTCTTCCGTTTCGCTTTGGTTGTCAGATTCGATTATACGTTTTCTCTTCTTTTTCTTTCTATTTTTCGTCTTCGGCAATGTTTTATACCTAGATGTCGATACGTTCCTACTTCTAAAAGAAAATTTAAAAGTAAAACAATTTAAGAATTGAACAAAGAATGAACTAATCATAAATTAACTATTTAGTAATAATAATATAGGATAGAACAATAGTATCTTACCTTTTTTTCCTCTGTCGCCATGAATTATCGCTATCTTCGTTATCTGAATCCCATGTAGACCGAGATTTTTTTCTTTTTGGTCTATCACTTTCTTCACTGTCGTCATTTACTATAAAAGGTTTATTATTACAATTTTTTCTTACCTCATATAATAATATCCATTCTAATACTAGTCAAAGAATTGATTCCGTATACTTACTAAAGTCTTCATAACGCGTAGTTCTGGCTCTAGTGCTTCGTCGTACGGACCGCGAATCTCCTTTTCTACTACGTCGTTTTACGTCAGCAAAAGTGCTTTCATCAGAAGATGTTATATGGTCATCAAAATCTTCTTCCTCTTCAGAACTCGTACCTTTAAAATCTTCGTCACTTTCAGGATCATCTTCGCTGCTTATATCAAGACTATTCAGCTTACGATGTTTCTTACGTGACAAGAATTTCTTTACTGCTCCTTTGTCTTGTTCTTCTTCTTCCTCGTCAATACCATCCTCACATTCCATCTTATATTCTTCGTCGCTCTCTTTTTCTGATTTTTTGTCAATGTCATCTTTACCTTCTGGAGCTTCTTCAATGTTTAATACTTCATTCTTAAAATGCAGCTAGAAGCAAATTTTTATTGAAAAATTTAACATAACATAAAATTAAGTAAAAATATGTAATAATAGTTTTTTTTTACTTGCGCTTCTTCTTTTTCCGCATTCACTATAGTTGCAATGTCTTTTCCTCTTCCTTGATTTCCAGCTCCCTGAACTGCTTCTACTTCGTCTTGAATTGCAGCATTGATCATGGCATCATAGTCATTAAATTTATATTTGTTAGCGGATCGTCTTTCACGTAACTGATATACAGGTTCACTTTCTTCACTACTAGATGTTTCTGTACTTGTCGAAGATGATGCTGATGAAGATTCTATAAAAGATACAAGATATTAATTCAAGATAACAAAAATGAGTAGTAAAAAGGCAAAAGATTACCATTATCAGATTCTTGGCTAGAGGCTTTTGATCCTTTCTGATGACGTTGTGATTCATTTTTGTGAAGAACATTATCTAGACTTATACCAACAAATGCTAGTCTCTTCTTTCTTAAAACTTCATTTTCATGTCTTTTTGTCAATTGATCGTACATTTTTAAGCTTTCTCTTAATTTAATCACTAGCAAGTTCTAAAATAAAGTATTAATTTATGACACAATTTTTTTTTAAGTAAATAGCTTATTCAACAAGTATGCTGAGATTAAAAGCTTACGTGCTGACATGGAGGACAGAACCAATCACCCTCTGGTATTAACATGAGAGCAGGTCTCAAGCAAGAACAGTGCCACCCTTTATCACAAGAATCACATAAAAGTATCCATTCTGGATGATCTGCCTTACCACATTTTTGACAAGCATACTCATCATCTGCTTCTTCAACATCACTTTGAGCTATAATTAAACAATGTTGATATATTAGAGTACAATTTAGTGTTTTTTTAAGTTTGTAAATAATCATGTAATACCTTTTTGCGCAGTCCTTGCTCTTCTTAATGGCTCTGATTCTTGGTCTTTTTCAAGATCACTTTCAGGCGAAAACTCATGATCGCTTTTAAAAAGCAGAGATCCTTCACTTTCTATTTCTTCTTCTTCATCCTCTTCTTCATCATTCTCATTTTCATCATCACTACTAGAACCTGAAGAACTCTGCCATGGATTTGCTTCATTAAATTTAGCAGACATTTTCTTCTTTTTCCTTTTTCTACGTTTCTTTTTAGATTTCTTTTCTTTCTCTACTTCTTTTATTGCGATTTCCTCTTCGCTTTCAGGCTAAAATTACGATAATTATATGATATGTTAATATCAACTGTACAATTGAGCAAAATAAAAAAATATACCTTTGGTTTCTTCCGCTTCTTTCTTTCCACTGAATCTTTTTTGTCTTTTCTTTCATTTGAAGTCTCTTCCTCAATCCTTCGTCTATCTGCTTCTTCTTTAATTTTTAATTGTGCTATTCTTCTAGATTGCCTTACAGGTGTTTCATCTTGAGTTAATCCTGTTTGTGTTTCAGGAACAATATCTCTACCTACCTCTAGGCCCAACACCATTTTTCCTATGAACAATATTTTTCTAGATAGTAAATTGTATGTTATCTGCGAAATATATAAACATATGGAAGGAGAAATAAAAACTTACTTTTCTTTCGTTTTTTCTGTGAAATTGGTGTCATATTTAAAGAATCATTATTGCTTGGTGTTTCATCAAGGTGGATCTCAGATGATACCTCAGAAGTTTGAATACTCTGAAATTCAGAATGTTTCGGTCGAGCTGAACGTCCACTTCCTCTATAACGCCTTCGTCTTCCTCTAGGACGTCCTCTTGTTTTTCTTCCAATTGCAACCGAATGAGTAGTACTTTGGTCATCGCTAACATCCTTAACTTCTTGATCTTCTGACTTTTCAGGGCTACATTTTACAACCTCGTCTTCTGAACTTATTGTTACAACGCGATTTTCCTCCACAGACTTTCGCAATTGCTTATCAGGTATTCGTTCCGCACGTAATTTTATTCTTTTACCTCCTATTATTTCTTCATCACTTTGTTTTGCAATTATATCTTCAGAATTTGATTCATGGGAACTATTACGTCGCTTACGGGATACTCTCGGTAATTCAGTGGAATCCAGTTTCCATCCATCATAAACGAGTTCAGATACGGGTTTAACCCGTAAGCCTATTTTTGGAGCAGAGATATCACTCTGTTCGTTATCGTCTAATTTTTTAAATGTATCATCGTCAGTACATGCTAAAGGATCCATTTCCTCGGGAACTGTACTGAATAAATTTTCATTGTCTACTTCCATTGAATCGTCAGATGATACAGAGACTGTTTTCACTTCGATACTTTGAATTTCTGAGCTCCCTTTTTTCTCGTCATTTTCGTCGTTATGTTCCTGCACAACTTTGTTCAACACGATGTCCGCTGTATTAGATATTGTGCTGTATTCATGTTTTGCTAAATGTTTCGTGGTACTATTAGATACTACATCCCCACTTATTTTATTTTCATCAATTTCTACTTGTTTAAAATTATCCAAATTTTGACCCAATTGTACTTTAGAATTTGTTAAGTCTTCTAATATTTGTTCACTGGATTCTATATATGGAGATTTAGATTTTAATGGAGGAACATCTTGAATATTAGAAACATCGCTCAATCTCTTACTAGTTGCCTTCTTAGCATCGTTTATGACCGTCGCTGATTCTGATGTAGTTTCTTGGATATTAAATACTGCTGATTTATCATTTAAACTAGAGACAGTATTTTCAAGAAGGGATTCTGTACTTTTATTTATAACATGAAATGATTCGTTATGCTTCTCATGGTTATCTGTAGCACTCAAATTCTCTGATTTTTCAGATATAAAATTTACAAATTGTAAGTTATCTGTAGATTTGAAATCTTCTGGTATAGTTGAAATATTATTTTCATATATTTCTGATTTATCTATACCTGAGGATGTATTGTCAAATTTATCAAGTGGTAAAATATTTTGTACAGAATGTATGGTTATATCATTTTCAGACATATCTTTATTGAAATCTCCTTCATCATGTAAATGTGCAGCAAATTTATTGTCTTTATTACTAAATCCTGAAAATTCTGTCAATTTATTATATGATTCTATGATTGAAAATTCTTCTGTAACATGTTCAACTTCTTTATTTTTGATAAATTTGATATCATTATCAAAACTCGTTATTAATTTTTCTTCCATAGGTTTTACACATTGCTCTTTCAAGCCCTCGCATGATATTTCTTTTTCAACATCATTAAATTCAATGTCTTCATTTGTTTGTTTTTGGGTTTTAATTATGTTTATAGAATTTATTGTTTCAGAATCATTTCTTCCTTCAGAAATCGTATTCGTGATTTTGTCTGAAACTTGAACTAAACCATCATTTTCACTTATTTCGCCTATTACATTGTTTGTTTTAGTTAATGCTGAATTTATATTTTCTTTATTCACTGGCTCAGTTTCAGAAACGATTGATGAAACCTCCGCTTTTATTACTTCTGCACTATTACTTTCTGAAATATTAATATCTTTTTTTTCATTTATAATTAATTTTTCATTTAAATGAAATTGACTAACAATACAGTTATATTCTTCTTCAATTATTTCATTGTTAGTTATCTTCACTTCTTTATATTCAGCTTCGTTTTCCATTTTCTTAAAACTATTTTCTGACACTAATTCTCTTCCTTTTTTATTAGTAACTGCATTCTGTAATTCTTCAGACAATTCTTCATCCTTTGTAATTAATTTTTGAATTGTTTGTTTTATTTTTTGTTCATTACTAATCATTGTTTCTTCTTCTAAATCTGTAAACAAGTTATTTTTATTTTCAATTGTTTCTCTTTGAGGGCTCTCAAAAGCATCATTACTGTCATCATTGGAGTCACTGCTCTCATAATTTGCGACTAAAGACTGTTTTATTTTGTCTGGTTCTTGCAAATTCACAGGATTTATGTCTATTTGATTCAATTTTGGTTCCTCTGTCTTTGATTTTTCAATAATATATTCTTGCTGAGTATTATTTGCATTTTCTACAGTATTATTTGTAGAATTTAACTCTTCATTTTTTACATTACTGTCTTCAATATGTTTTATAATATAATCACATTGATTTATATTACTTTTTTCATCCTGTTCAATCATCTTTTTATCTTCTGAAATTATAGGCTCTATCATGGTATCAGATTTTTGCTGAATGTCTACATCATTGACGTCCTCTGTTTTTTTCCTTTCAACAACAGTACCAAATTTATTTGTTTCATCAGAAGATGAACATAATTCCAACGAAATACTACGTGTATCTCCATATGATAAGTTGTCATCAAAACATTCTTTTTCTTCATTTAGTTTAAAAGGTTCATTATCAGACTTTGACAATTTATCATCAATAGACATATCTTTATTTGAATCTTGATCAACACAGGAACTTCGGTTTTCTAATGTTTCAATGTCAATTATATTAGATACAATCATTTCACCTTCAGCTTCAATTGCATCAGATTTAGATGGTTTAAAATTATTTGTGTCAGGTACTGTCTCTGCTAATACATTGTAAATAGAACATTCATCTTTAAAGGAAAATTTCTCAGAATCTGAATGCACTTTAGCGCTTTCGTGAATCGAAGTCTTGTGAGTGCAATTACCGTCTGAGCTACTTATTGTAGGAACTAGTGAATCTTTACATTGTTCAATTAATTCCGAACTAGTAACAGTAAAATTGTCTGTTAAATCTAATTTGGTATTAACATCAGGCACAGAATTTTTGATAAATGAATTAACTGAAATTTCATTTTGTTCTGAAATTTCTATTTTTTTACTATTTTTAATGCAATTATGTGCCAAATGTACATCAGAATCAGTCAAAATTTTCATGTTCTCATTATCAGGGTTTATTAATTGCTTTTCTTGATTATGAAATTCTGGAATATTATCATTTTTGTCATTTTGTTTAGAACTTTCAACAGATAAGTCAAATTCTTTCTCAGATACATGTTCCATTTCTTTTTCTGCTAAACTATCTACTTCTTGATAAGTGGAAAATTCTTCCTTACTTGTACAACCTAATTCTGAATTTTGAGCAAAAGATGAACATGAATTATTAACAGATGTTGTATCTGTTTCTAACTCGCTTTTTTTAAGTGTATCAGATGATTTGCAATCAACTACATCTTTAGAACAAAGAATTGGAGTTTTTACAGTTTCATCAGTGTCATTTTGTAAATCTGATATTTTATTCTGACTTCTTACTTGTTCTTCTAATGTATTACTTTCTGCTGTTGATATCTCAGGTTGCATAGATTCAATATTTGAGTCGAACTGTACTGTAGATGGTGTTACAATTGCATTCTCAAGCTTTATATTCGCATCTTGCATATTTGCATCATTCGTACTGTGAGGTTGTGAAATTATGCCTGATATTTCTGTTTCTTCAGATTTTGTATACTCGTTTTTTGTATTTTCACTACTAGTAATAGAATCCTGTACAATAGATTTAAAATTTTCTTCTTTTGATTCAGAACTAGACAAATCTATTTCTGTCTTTTGCATTGCACAACGTCCTCCATCTATAGAATATTTCAAAGGAACTGTTTCTTCCCATATATTAGTTGATTCTCCAACCTTTTCTATTTTATTCTTATTATCATCTTCATGAAGTGGACTATTACTTGTAGGTGCATACGAATTTATTTTTAACGAGTTATTATTCATTTGAGTTACGCCAAAATCGTCTGACGTATAAGAAGTAATATCTTCTGCTGGTTTGGAAGAAGAAACACATTCATATTGCAGTGTATCAGATTTAGATTCTATAGTTGTTGAAACTGTATGATCAGATGATGACTCAAATACTTCTGCTCTGGAAGTGTATGAAATACAATTAGGACCAAAAAAAAATCTTGGTGGTGATGCAGCTGCTGGTTTGCATTCATTATCTACTTTTTCTGCAGTATTTGTCTCGTGTGAAGTTATACTGTCGGAATCACAAACATTCTCAGCAGCATCTTTATTACTTATTGACTGAGTTGTGGGTGTAATTTCTGGATAAAATTCAAGCGTTTCTGACGTATCTGCTTGACATAAGGAAATAGACGAATCACACTGCATGGAATCTTGAGAAACAGGACTTAGTTTTTGCCTCAAGGAATTTCCTTCTGTGTCCTGTGAATTTTCGGCTTCTACATTTCTTTTTTGTGAAGTTGAATTTTCATTACTTACAGAATTTCCATCTATCTTAACATTTTGATTTTTATTAGAGGAATTTTCACATTCAATTTCATTTCTTTTCTGTGATATGTCTTCTTCATTTGATATGATACTACTGTCACATTCTGGTTTTTCTTCTGGTTTTCCAACATCCCATCTCGATATCCTTTTTACAGAACTGTTAGAATTTTTTGGTATTATTTGAATGCCCAATGATGGTTTGAACTTGGACTTTTCTTGTGTTGAGCCTACAGTTTGCCGATTACTTCTTACATTAATACTTGATTGCGGATAATTTCTGTTTAATTTTATGGTATTTTTACTTGTTATTAGAGATCCGGTAGACACTTCATGTATAAGGCTATCTTCGCCTAAATTTTTACTCGGCAATAAAGAAGAAGTAGCAGAATCAGCTTCATTTTTTGATTCGTTGCTTTCTTTATTGTCAGTTGATGTATCCTCACCAGGATTACCTGTCTGACACTCTTCACCAGATCCTTCTCCATAAAAAAAAATTATGGGCTCTTCTACAGCTTCTCCAAGAGCAGGATTAACTGCATCACAATCACTACCAGATCCTTCACCTTGAATCATTATCATTGGTTCCTCAATGGTTTCACCAACTTCATCTCTCCAATTACTACTCATTATTGATCTCTTATCCATGGAACTTCTAATTGGTATTACATCTGCTCTTATTCTCTTTAATATGTCTTGTTGCATATCATCTCCTTCTAATGGACGTTTTATCGGTGTTGGATTCATTCTTAGAGCCGTAATTTTACTCGGATCTGGAAGTATGGTATAATTTGGTAATCTGTGATCTTCTTTATTAGATATTCTCGAAGCATTATGATATGAAGCAGGAGGCATATCGTAACCAGGAAATGACATTTGTCGTTTACTTAAATCTGCTACCATGCTATGATTACGCATCATCACAGCCCGAGCATCATACGGTAAATTTGTAACTTCCGGTTTGTTTATCTTCTTCGTACTGAGGTCCATTTCTCTATGTTGAAAATCTTGCGCCCTATATCCGGCAGAAGGTAAATCGATAGTTTTGTTAAATTTTCGACTAGATAAATCGATTCCGGAGAAATCCATTGGCCTGTTTTGCTCATTTGTGTTCTCCCATCCTCTTGGTGATGTCGATAAATCCATACCTCTATGTTCTCTAAGCGAATTCATTTTATCTATCTTTCTTGCACAAAAATCTTGTGGTATTCTATCATCATCTCCATTTATTATATTTCCCACAATACTTCCAGATCGCGCTAGGTTTTCAGCAATTTTCTCTAATGATTTTGCTCCACTTGGCTTTTCAAGTTTTTCAGATTGCATCCTCACAAGGTTCGCAGCCAGTTGATCTATTGGCTTCACAGACAATTTATTATGAGTTGTTGGCATGTCAGCAGAAGTAAAAAGAAAACTATTTTTATTAGATAACTTGTCTAGTGATTTCATAACTTGATCTGCTGAATCTTCATATTTCTTTGTTATATTCAATGTATGTGTTATTCCAGTAATTACTTTTTCTTCATGTAATTGTTTCATTTCGGAAACATTTACTAACTTAAGAGGAGATGTAATAACAGGTGTTTCAATTGATTTAAGAGGCACTGATTCTTCAGAATCAATTTTTGAATTACTCACTATTGTATGCTCTTCAGATTTGTATGTTTCTACAGGTTTAGTATCATTAGATACAATAGTAGTAACCATCGTTTTCTGAATAGTGCTTAATTCTTCCTCTTGTGATGAAACTGTTTCTTTTTCTGATAATGTATCAACCTTAGCATTTAAAATTTTAAGGGGACATGATGATAATAAAGGGGGTGTTTCAACAGGATTTGATTCTACCATTTCATTTTGTATTGTCTGCTGAGAATCATCTTCCTCTGTATTTTGTTTAGAACTTTCATCATTTGTCAATTCATCTTCACCATCCACATCTTCCTCAGCATTACCAGCCTCATTAATGTCATCTTGTTCTCTTTCATCCTCAAAATCTTCACCTCCACTCTTATCTAATTCTTTTTCATCAGATCCTTCCATGTGAATGCCATTTTCCTGTACAACTTCATCCTCCAAACTTGGTGATGTAGTTATTTGTCCCGTATCAATAATAGGTTTCTCAGAAATTTCTAAACTATTACTATCTTCATTAATTGGAATAGCTCCAATTTCTCCATTTGATAAGGTATTTATAAGATTAACTACTCCTTCTCGATCCCTAACAATATATTTAAAGATTTTAAAATAAGAATTTAAAACGTAAATAAAAAGAAATTCACATTTATATTGAACACATACTTAGCTACAAGTTCCCAATTTTCTTCATCTATATCTTCTTTATAAACCCTTATATTGCACTCTTCATCAAGTTGACACCAATAAGCTAAACCAGATTTATCTCTTCCTAAAGGTTCTACCCGTAATTCCTTAGCTGCTAATTTATTTACTTCATTTTTAAACTTTTGATTTAGGTCAAACTGTGTTTCTAAAAGAACCTGCAATGAAAAAAACTTATGTAAAAAAAATTGGCATATATGATCATATAAATATAACATTGGAAACAAGAACATAAGCATTCTTTATCTAACATTTTACAATATATAATAGAATAATTATATTTATACTTTAAGTAGTCGTAGTTTAACAGCAATACGGGCTTTTTTGTAACCAAAACGTTCAAGTTCCCATCCATCTTGATTAGAATATGTATGACAGAATTTAACCAGTGCACGTTCCCATTTTTCTGGTGATACTGTTTTACGTGTTTTTCGTAATAATTTGATGTGGAGATCTATCAACTGTTGTGGTACTAAAAAAAAAAACAATTGATTGTAAATAGAAATAAAAACATGTATAAAAAGTATTAAATATTTATATTTTAGCACAAATAAAATTAAGAAATATCTTTGAAATATTTTCATTAGAGATATATTATTATAAAATTACAAAATTGTATGTAGTAACCTAAAATTTTTATTTACAAATGCATAGCCAATAAGAGGCTAACAGTAATTCATAAATCATTTTTGTTATATAGTATTAGAGTCATTAAAATGTGTATTTTTAAATCATTAATTTGACACACGATTCATAACTCGTAATCACGTGTAACTGAGGTTGACAACAAGGGAGGTGGCAGCACATGAGAAAATAACAACAGTAGATAGTAAATTGAACTAAACTGTCAATAATAGCATTATTTAAATGAAATGATGAATTTGATGTAAATAATTATCAATCGCATATTACTAATTAATTAGTAAATTCTCTTATTGTTAACTGTTGCTACACAAAGTAAACAAATAGGAAGACAAAGATCTTTAAGAATGATGTGTAGAATTCCGATGAAAAAAAGGGGATGAAAACAACTATAAATTTAGTGCTCGTGGTTGTTCAGTATAAAATAATTATTTGAAAGTAATATTAGAATTATAAAAAAATACGGAATAGCATAAAATTTGAGAAGAAAACGCGAAATCGCAAAAGATAACTAATAGCACACGCGAGACTTTTGGCCCCGCGGGGGCGGGTCAATCATTCTCTCTCTCTTTTCTGCACATACACGTATGCATGCAGGTGTTACTCACCCTCCTGTGTGTTTTCAAGCATCTCTTGAAGGCGCGCAATATCAGGATAAACGATACCACAGGACTTGCCGAAGCACTCGAGAAACGAACAAATCACCGCGAAATTTGGGTCACTCGCGCAAGAGGCTTCGTTATCGGACGCCATTTTTCCGCCGCTTCTCTCTGGGCCCGTCGCCGCTAGGCGATATACTACGCTAGGCGACCTAACAACTCGTATCGCATTTTCGTCAAATTACTTTCGATCGTCACTGCTGTTTCACAGCACGTTTATGAAAAAAACCTGTTAACGTAGTTAAAAAAAAAGAAAAACGACAGAAAATCAATGTTTTAGAACGTTCGAACACCGCTTCCCGCTTCGTTGCTTTCGTTACCTTGATTGTTCTCTACCTGCTCTACTCACACCCGCATCAAAACCACAAACGAACACGCGCGTCCAACAGAGACAAATGAAAACGATAAAGGACAGAAGCGAGAAAAAACACACGCGCACGTACTTGTATTGTTGTCTTAAACTCCCACTCTATTTTCGTATCGTTCAGACATTCAAGAAAACGAATACTTTCTCACGCGCCTTCTCTTCTTCGTTCACTTTACACTTTTCCACATATCACGATGCTTACCACAAACACACTCATACATACAAGTAAGAAGATCGTTGCGTCTCCCGAGTATATACAAGATGTGTAATGTGTGCACGCGCGCGCGCGCGCGCGCACCTTCGGGCGCAATAATAACGATGCACGTAATCGTGGGGGTATCGCCTTTCCTGGACGAACGTTATTCGTACCTCGCTGTTCTATCAGCGAGACTTGTTACTGTCGAATCACAGGGTATATTAGCAGCGCAGAAATAATAACCACCACAATGACAATGAAAACAGCCCCCTTCCTTGCACCACGGCGCACTGGACATCGCCTTCAGGTCCGGGCTACGAAACATTTGGAGGGTTCTCAACCTGCGTATGGCGCGGTACTCGAGTACCTGCCAAGCTTTAAGCCATCTCTACGGAATTATATCCTTTAACTAAACTTTTTTATATTCTATCTCCATTAGATTTGCTTGTCGTGTCGTCTAGTATCGGATTACCGTTCCAATAAGCATAAGTTGTCTATTTATACAGTCCATTTGTTCGGTGGTACCATTGAAATTCGATTATATTGAAAGAGCGCGAAAAGTTTACGGTAGAACGTCAAACGCACATTTCAAGGTTTCCCCGACCGACGCTGTCGCTCAATGACGTAGTTCTGCGTAGTTTCGTATAATTTCGAACAGCGGGAGTAACGATTCGATTAATTAGGGCTAACCAAAGGAAATAGAATTTTTGTTTTTTATCTATTACGTTCCTCTCGTGAACACTCGCGAATTTAACGAATTATAAAAACAAACCCGATTCTTAATGAATTGCACACGAACATGTGTACTCTACTCCATTTGGATTCTGTCACACCGTTTATTGTAATTTTTACATGGCCTTATACTCTATGGTGCTATACATCAAACACAGTAAACACGCCGACGTTTCATAGCAAGCTGAGATTGTGCGACTGCTGCGATCGATCGCGAGAGTCAGAAACACGAGCGATGTATACCTATATGCAGCGTAGAGACAAGACTCCTTGTCGACACCATTATGTTACAAGTAAATGGTAAAAATGTCCTTTTAGTCGTAACGACTATTTTTAAATTGTATTTTTCCAATTGTAGATGAAAGAATATTTCCGAGCAATAGTTTTGTTCCTTTCAACAGGAGGTGAAACGGAAATCCATTGAACAGATCGATAAACAAAGTTTTTAAAATATGAAACTTTGTGGTAGACGGTGCTGCCACGAGTACTTTCAAATCGATAGCGCGGGAGACATTTTCACAAGATTATCGATTATATGCTTGTTTTGTGAAATTATAAACTTCGATTAACAATTTTGCAAAGTTATCACGTGCACTTCGTATTTTATATAATTTAATTGTATCAAATTCGTACAAGCATGGTATAATATATCTTGAATAATTATTCGGTGTATATTATATATACGTCTATGTTTATTCACCATGTTTATTGAATCGTTAAAAAAATTGAATCACGTTTTATAAAACTATTTTTACTGTATCTATTCGGTATTGAATAGCATAACAATACGAATAATTCGTGAAATATAAAATGTTTATTTTCGAGTGAAAGTTTACAACTTTGCATCAACAACTTCTATTATCATTATTGTATTATATAAACGTTTATATTTACAACATATATTAAAAAGTCATAATATTATGTAATTTGTTGGATTCAATAATATTTGACACTTGTTAATTCTCTTTCATACATTCTACACTTCGTCATTTGTACCTGAGTGGACTACTTTCTTTTTGTCTGCTGTACATTTTTCTATTTGCCATTCTTAAGCTAGAAGTTTCAATTATTTAGGATTTCATTCGAATACATAGCACCATATAGACTGTTAAATAAACAAAGTAACTATTTATAATTTTGAATTATGTTTTAATTGGGAATTACTGATAAAATACTTGAAATGAAATCTTATTTGTATGAAAATATACAGAACGATAACAGTAGTTATCGAAATAATATGTAAATACATTTGTTAATCAGACTCTATTTTATATTTATATTTGCTTTCCACATTTTATGCTTTCGATAAACTGTTCATAAAAAATATAGCTTTTTCTGATTGAAAATTAATTATAATTAATCAATACAATATACTACAATTTTGAATCATGTACCTCTGATTTACATATATATGTAAGTGATATATACGATGTTTCTTGTCTACTAAACATTTATAGTATTTTTGTTTTAGAAAATATAAAGAGACAGGTAATATTCATTATATCAAATTTTGTCCATAAAACTTTTTATTTTGATAGAAATCTCCTATTTGTTTTATTTTTCATATAGTTCTAATTATTTAACGACATTATAGAATAATTTCATAATTATTATGTAACCTTAAAATATATATAAAAATTCACTATATATAAAATAGATCATGTACAATTTAAAAACGTATTTTATTGTAGTATTATTTATTTTTATACTATTTTCCTAATATTGCTTAGAAATGTGTGTTTAGTGGGAAAATGATGTAATCTCGAGAATGAAGAAAATACTGTTTACTGATAGTAATTTGTAATAAATGTAGCTAAAACAATAAATAAAGTGTTTCTTTTATTAGTGTGATGAATGTATAATTTAATGTAAAAAAATATTTTGAAGATAGTAATATTATATTATGAAAGAGATTATAATCAATTGCAAGATATTATGTGGAAAGCAAATTGATGCTTTGTATATATTTACATTTATTTTTAAAAAACATTTGTGTACTGTATAAATCAGACTTAATCACGCATTCACATACACACATGCGTGCGCAAGCACACACAGGCCCGTACGCACACATATAATATGCAGCTTTTAGGAAGTATGCATATATTAAATAATATATGATTATGCCCTGTAATACGACCAACTCAGTTTTCTGATATAAATCAAGAGTATTAATAATACCGATTTAAGGAATCTTGTAGTAGATCCGTAAAATAATCTATACGAAAGTAAGTAGTTAGTAACGAGAAGCTCGTATAAATACTACTATAATGCTTTGAGATAAGACAATGAGAAAATACAGGTGGTTGGTAACTGGTGGTACAAGCGAAAAGGGGGTGATTCTACGCGAAAAAAGAAGTCGAAAATATAGAATAAAAATTTTTCGTTTGAGGCTTTGTTTTCGAGAAAATCGACTTTGAATTTTCGCTCGGTACGCGTACGGTATGTTATAATGGACCTCACTGTAAATCGTTGTCTTGATGGAAAAATTAAAAAAAAAAAGAAACTTTATTACCAACCACTCTGTATATTAAACTATTAGAGTATAGTTTTCAAATGAAATCTTCTACCAAGCTGAAAAGCCAAGGAAGATATTTTTTGTATATAAAAGAGGGCTCAAGAAATGAAACTTAAGATAAAATATTTACTTATACAAAATCACTTGGATGCCCTTTGCGCTGTAATAGTTTTAAGTTGCTGTTTATATATTTCAGCTTCTTCCTCTTTTTTTTGAAGCCGTTTACGATACTCAGCTGCTTGTCTTCGTGCTTCTGCCAATTGTCTATTCAGTAACGCAATATCCATAACTGGTTCATTATTATGCGTTGGATCATCTTCGACAATTTCTTCTATATCATCGTCTAATTGTAAAATTATTGGTTCCGTCATTTTTGCGGGCGAATTAATGATTTTACTCTGTTAAAATCATTAAACATAAATATAATAAAAGTTATAAACATGCATTAATCTGATTGTTTTCATTTAATATCTGATTTCACACCTCTGATGGAGATATTAAGTTTTTCGATTGTGTAAGTGTTGATACAGGCGTAGTACTAGAAATTGAAGAAATAAACAATTTTCCAGCTTTATTATCCACAGAAGATCTTTTCAATATATTGGGTCCTCTGGATGTGAGGGTGGGTGTATTATGACTTAAAATTTGATCTGCTCTAATTGCTATCACTTTCCTAGGAGTTCCTTTCTTTCCAGCTACGTGAAGTCGTTTCATTCCTATTGAAGAATTTCTTGTTAAGTTTAGAGCAAGTTTACCTGCTTCTGTAAGAATAAATTATCGATGTCGATAAATATAAATATGTATAGCAAAATGTATATCTCATTAAAGTATTTTGTACCAGTTAAAACAACTGTTCTTCCACTTTCCATTGCATTTTCAACAATAGATGAATCATTATCTACAGGTATCATTGTGATTCCATGTGCTTCTAATAACCTAAATTTTTTGTTGATTCCCCCAATAGTTGTAATATCTTTGCGTTTCTTGCTATTATTAATATTATTTGTATCAGTAATTTCATCCACACCTTCGATTTCTTTTTCTCGATCAACATCAACATTTGGTCCAACATGAATTTGTTGAAAGATCATTCGTGGCTTTTTTCCCATTTGCACTAGATATTTAATAAAAAGTAGTAGTACTATTAATCAAGTTTGACATTCAAAATCTTACTGATTAAAATATCAAGTGATATACCTTGTGTAATCTTTTTTTTTTGTTGTGAATCTTGCTGTGGAAGTTCAAACTTTTGTTGTTCTTCCTCTCTTTCAGATTCTAACTGTATTAAATTATGAGTTGCTACTTCAAGTTCTGCTGAATTTGCTTGATTTTGTTGATGTGCTCTAATACCTATAATTTCTCTTTCTTGTTGCAATATATCTACTAAGTCTAGCCTATCATGTTCTAATGCAAGACTAATTGGTGTTTTATCAAATTTACTAGTTGCATTTGCATCTGCTCCATGTTCTAATAAAACATGCATTACTTCTACATGTTCCCTTTCTACCGCCCAATGTAAAGGCGTCATTTTTAACTGCAAATGTTTTTTGCATTAAATATATGATACACGAAGTTTATTTTTACGATTTTATGTTAATTACCATATCTCTGCTATCAACATCTGCACCATAATTAAGAAGTAACTGTGTCATCTGATGATGGCCTTCATATGCAGCCATATGTAAAGGCGTTCTATCCACTTTTGTTCTTGCATCTCTTGAAATTCCTGCTCTAAGTAAAACCTCAGCAGTTTCTGTATGATTATTTTGTGCAGCAAAATGTAATGCACTTGTACCCAACTGTCAAAAAATATTATTTCATTATGAATTACTATATAACTGTAGAAGTTTATTATGAAAATATATACCCAATCCGTAGTAAATGGTGCACCTCTGCACATTAGATCACGGACACTGTCAGTATCCCCATATTTTGCACTAAAAAGTAACTGCTTTCCTAATTCCACTATTGATAAGGCATCTTGAGAACGTGCTCGATGAGATACATCACAGGAAAGGATTTCAACCTATGAAGTATGTACAGATGAAACAATATGCCTAAAGAATGATTATATGAAACAGATTTATATGAAATTATACATACAGGAATAAGGGTGTCTGAGTCCAGACCCTCAATATCATTAGTGCAAATACTTTCTGCTTGCATTTTTGTATATTTAACTCAATCCCCTTCTTTCTGATGCACGCTAAAATCAAACGATCCATAATAATTGATATCATTGGGACTTGTTTTAATATAAAAAGGGCTAGTTGTGACCATTCCATTTTTCACTCAGTAATTCGTCAGTGTTGTTCGACCTTGAAGTGCCGGGATCGAAAGTAGGTCGACAAATTAAAATTTGAAGATCAATTCGATAAAATTAACACGATTTATTTATTTTTGCCTACTTGTTCGGAAACGTAGCATGTATATTTTTCAAAATTTTCTTCAGTACAGGATGTTTTTATTTTGCCATTTCAGATTGTGAGGAACTTCCTGTTCCTGTTCATTAAACGGAAGTCCCATGCCATAGGCCCCGTGTTTTGTGCCCAAAAGCGATTCAAGTCGATTGTAAATAACATTGAAGAAAGTTATACTTACGACCAGTACATTATTCTTGCTTTTTAGCAATTTTTCCAACAATTTTCGAGCGCACACACTCACTTTGAGGAATTGTTCCTCCCCTCAGCCTTCTCGATTTACCGTCTTGGTAAAGTTTTATGAAAATGGCGACACCTTGGCGCCATTCCTAATACAATTTTATCATTGTTCTAAGCAGTTTTTAATGTCAATTTGGACGTATTTTTGTGGTTAGAGGTATCCTTTTATGTAAAGTTATAATTTTTTTAGCGCATTTTAATTACTTTATTTGAAATGATACTGAATAGTAGTCAAATATGTTAAATAGAGCGTATTACAGCGCCACATTGTGGTACACGTGAAAAGTATCTTACATTAAACAGGTTAGGTGTATTAAATTCGAGTAAGATTAGGTTACGTTGTAAAGTTTTACTCACAGTTGTATACATACATAGATATGTACATGGCTATGGTCATATACACGTCGTGTATACGACCGCGATTTTATTTGTATAATAATTTTATTTATATAATTATAGATAAAAAAAGCGGAATAATTGTTGTAAAATGACACATTCATTAGCTATATAATAAATAAATTGTATGAAATCAAAATACTTGATTAAATGAATATAATAAATATTTATGATATGACGAACATTTACATATATGTATGTTTTGCGTACGAACTTTGGCATGAATCTTATATGAATTTTTCTAATCATTTGTATCTAAATAATCAAATATATACGAATATATATATATATCCATATATACACATACATGAAAATTATGCATTTTACATAGTATGCGATCAAAAGTCAGAAAGTATTCTGTTTGTTCTTACGCCGTTTCCTAACATTTTATATGCAATGAAAGTTGTGTAAATCGTTCATTTTAAACATATATTTTAAAAACGTTGTTAGTAATACTTTATCTGCAATATGTATTTATTAATTTTCCTGAAATAATACTTTTGTTTCTTATATTCTTTTTAGTTCATAACTTTCCGTTTTTTTATTCTTTCTTTCTCTTCTTCTAGTATGCTTGTTTACATTCCGATCCTTCCTTTTACAATTCGTCCTATAATTAACCCAATATCACAATCTACACATTTTATCATGCAATCATCGTGCGGAGAAAATATATGTATATAAACACAAAGGATGCACATAACTTTGATGTATTTATATAAATGAAAGGTAAGTGGTATGGCTGGAATCACAGACAAAACATAAATTTTATGTCTTGTTTATGGTTATAATTTATTCCACATTACGCTTCGTACGACGTTATAATTTATAGAGGGGGTAATAAATCCTTTGAATAGTTGGTATTATAGAATATATTCATATTCGTATATGATCATCAATGAGGTACAGAATAGACGTGACATCTGTGATGACATCGTGACATCCAATGCTTTTTCGTATCTCACGTTTACCTGATCCTCCATACCATTTTTGTATCGCATGTGACATTATCGATTCAGTGCAGTAGTAGCACAATCAATGCAAAAATGTTAGAGATTAATAAATCATATAAAATGTATGTATGTATATTATCTTAAACTTAGCAAAAAAATAGAGTTTTATTAAAAGAATTTTAATAAGATTCGGAACAAATTAAATTTTTTGAGTTAAGATGATCTTGATATTTTCAGTGGAAAAATATGTAAAAATTAATTTTTAAAGAATAAATTATATGGCACTATCAGAAGCGAAGTTTCGTGAGTTAGGGAAAATTCTCGGTGGGCTGGTAGAGATTTGAGGCCGTTCTACGTAGAATTTAATCTTTGTACTAAGAACAATGTGGATAAAGTTATAGCAGTAAATTCTTTCTAATTGTCGTAAACAATAAGAAAACATGTATGCTAGACATCAGGGCCGAGATGCCCATTGGAGAGCTTGGAAAACTTCAGGTCAGTCGGTAGGGATTGGTAATTGCTGTACATAAAATTTAATTAATGACCTAAAAGTGCAGAACCAGTAAAAATCGATCATATCGATAATCTCCCAGTAAAAATTTAAGTTCCAGTCCGTCCCTGGGTACGTTAACAGAAATTAATCATAAAGCTAAAAAAAAAAAGGGTAATATGGTACAGGTTAGCCATATCCCAATTAGGGCAGTCTTACATGATTAATTAATATTTTATCTATTTAATCTCCAACTATTGTTATCTTATCTTACTACTATCATCTTTAGTTTTTAGAACTTTTTTATTCTTACTATTTAATTGTGTTGTAGTATGATATATGTATATTCGTAATTTCATCTGCTTCGATATTTTTAAACGAATATTTATGTTAATTATTTGAAGATTATTTAAATAAAAAATCGTTTTTATTTATTACTGATTATTTATATCCAAAAATTATTTAATATATTATATTATGAACACAATTATCTTGGCTTGGAAATTTACATCTGTATATCATTTAATGATATTGTAAATTGATAGTATTTCTTATTGATAGTAAATTCTTTCGGAATTTAGTCAGTAAGAATGATCAAGATCATTGAATAAGGATACTAATAACATTCGTTATCACAATCTTTTAGTTTGCACTCAGTTTGCAAATTTCTTGGGACATTACTTTTAAAATAGCATAGGGTTCAACAAGTTTCTTGATCAAATATTATTGCAACTTCTTTACATTGAATTTTTCTTTGAATAAAAAATTTCATTAATTAACAGAAGTAAATTCATCTTTGAAAATCAGCCGACTTTTTAAAGGAATATTTGCAAATTGTAACTCATCTACAAATATCAATTACCATGAAAATTTACCTGATACAGGAGTAGAATATCTAAACAAAATTATTATTATTTAAATAATTATTACTATCGATAAATCATAATTATTAAATAATAATTGAATTATCATTATAAAATACAATTTAATTGTAATTGTTGAATACATAGTACATTTGTATTGTAGTGAGAGTGAGGGAACGTAGAGCGAAAACACACACAAGTATGTATCCTCTCCCTACTATGTGCGTGAGCATCGCACAATAGTCTAGGCCACCGTTGACGAAAGAGAGCAATGCGCAGTGTAAAATCTTGTGCTCTAGGCCTCCGGCGAGTAACTCACGTGGCGAGCAACGTTATGTGAATATTCGAATAAAGTTCTTTGTAATACCTCTTCAAATTCTCTCCATACCTTAACAATAATAAATAAACAATTCTATTTAGATCTTCTACTCTTGTATATTTTTATGATATAATTATGATAAATAGAATATTTTAAATTCTCAAGAATCACTCGAAATTCTAAAATATTGAATTACCTTAAGAATAAACCTACAACGAAAAAGATATCATGAATATGTTATTTCTCAAATATTTAACTTTTTCGAAGAACCAAAAATTTATAAACGAAGTAACTGATCTTTTATCAGGTTTTTAATGCAAATATTTCACTGTGTCTCGTGTCGTATTTCCTATTGTAACAATTATACATATATGTATGACGTAAATCTTCATAATGACCTCCGATTCTTCAGAATAATTATTTCACATCAATAGTAGTTATATAAGAGTAAATTATCAACAAGAAATATTACTTAAGAATAGATCGTATAAAATTCGACTGATTTTAGTCATCAGTAACATTCCTCTGTTATCTATTAAGTATATTCGTCGATTATATATATTTGCTGTTTCAATAACAAAATCCAGATGTAATCTTATTTTATCACGACTTAAATAGAACATACAATCATCGCTGCATCAGAGTATCATAATTTACATCTTTTTCATTTCTTAACATTTTTTTCCAATTTTCGAAATCTTATACTGTATTATTATTTATAAACGTACATTAAATTTGAATATCGATATTCGGAATATCGTTTTACCTTTCTTTGATTAATGAACTTTTCACTGTGTGATTAATTAAAATTTTGGTTAAGAACGACAGGCAAAAGGGTTAGGGCAGTATAACAAAGTGCAATGTAACATATGTTGTATTACAAGGTAGCATAAGTGTACTGCAAGGTGACTTAAGTAGTAATGTAAGAAAGTATGTAAACCGGAAGTCGTCCAAAGAAGAAAGGCAGGGACTAAGTTTAATAAATAAAATAAATAAATAATAATTAAAATTTTGGTTAATTTATTAATCGTGTTAATGAGAAGAAGAACGAAATATTAAAGGCGTAATGTTAACAAAATTATTAGAGGAGGATAAAATAAGCAAAAAATTAAAGTATAAAAAATAGTACAGGAAGTCCCCAGTTAATAAAAAAAAAATGTTACAAAATCATCGAAAGAGTCAGATTAGTTAATCGAATTTCCTAGCACACAACACAGATAAAGCTGAAAATATAATAGTTTTCCTCTTGAAATTCCCAATCTCTCAGACGTGACATGTGTTATCTTGGTTTATCGTATATGCGAAGTTGATCACGTCTGTGTATCTTTTCCTTGTTTCATTCAAAATAAATCGCGCTAACTGATATTCCTCCATTCAACAGTCGAGGTTGGAAGAGGATGGATCTCTCTGAAATTGTTTAATTAAATTCATTAGACAAGAAAACTTTGAAACCTATTTCTTTATTTCTTATAAAAAATGAACGAATTACCAAGATATTCGTTGAAAGAAGTGGCGAAACACGATGGAAAAAACGAAGGGAGCCTCTGGATCGTCATTAATGATATGGTATATGACGTGACCGATTACAAACATAAGGTAAGCGAGCAAAGATATAAAGAGAATTACAAAAGATTGCAAAAGCGATTGTAAAATATCTTCAAAATAAATGAAAAATAAAGTAAATCGTAATTACATTTATTTAATTATAAATTATCAGGTAGGGAAAAGGAGAAGATATCTTTGAATAATTTTTTTTGCAATATGGTATTTAGGGGACATTGAGAAACTTGTAGCATTAAAATTGAAAATATTTTTCAACACGTTAGGAGTAATTCTTCATGCTGGAAATCTTAATCAAAGTTTTAAAATTGATTTCAGCATCCTGGCGGAAAAGAGTTATTGGAAGAGTATGCAGGACAAGATGCAACATGTGCATTCGACGAATTTGGACATTCTTTAGATGCAAAACGTATGTTGAAGACGTTGCTTGTGGGTGAATTAGTGGAGGTAAAAATATATAATTTATATTTTCGTATTATCTTTTTATACCTTTTATATAAGTAGTTACAATCGTCGAAATATTTATTTTGCGTTATAGGAAGATAAAATAAGTAATAGAAGGAAAGAGAATAAGATCTCCACTAAAATGGAAACGCAGAGAAACAGGAGAGGGTATGAGAAAGAGAGAGAGAGAGAGAGAGAGAGAGAAGTATTTTTTACATATAAATATTAACAACAAAATAATTTTCATTTGCAGGTTTTTATCAGTATTATGTTTCAAATGTATAACGTGACACAAGGAAATAACTGGAAAAATCCATTCCTGATTAAATTACATTAATTTATTTTATTCCTTTTTATACTACCAATATACATATAGAGCTAATTATAAATTGCTATGTAGAGAAAGAATTATTATTTTTTTTAATTATCACGTACAAGTTTGTTTAAAAAAATCGCCTCTTAAAGCTTCTATTCAATGCGAAAGTCGAGAGAATCGAAAGTACATACGTTGGCAGCATGCTAAGTGTATACGAATAAAAAACATGAATCAATCAATGAATTTCGTGAATGAATGTTCATTTGTCTCTAAAACTGTTCTACAATATTGTTCGTTTTGCTGTCTGTCGTTCATTTTATCTCACGCCTACATTAATTCTCGATAATAACTAAAAATCAATTATAACAAATATCAGATTATAACAAATCAGACAATACTAAAGAAGAAAAAATGTAAAAGATAAAATCACATATAGCCTACAAATAAATATCTAATCATTGAGATAAATCTAAATTTCTTAATAAATTAATTAGTGTCAAAGAATTAAATTAATTGTCTTGTCGACGTTGAATGACAATTACTTATATGTCGTTTTCTCAGAAAAAAGTAATAATACACGAAGAAAAAGATAGATACGAGAATAAAAACGGTGTCTCTTTTCTCGATCATTGTAAATTATTATAACTGGAACTCATAACTATAAGACAATTAAATTACCAATGTCTTCACTCGTTAAACAAATTTCCTGCTAAATATGGAAATTTAAATCCATCCACCCATTATTTGGCCAGTTGCCTTCGATTTTCCCCTCAATTTTGTCGTAGCTACCGGAACATTATCCTCCGGCGCCGCAGGTTTTGATGGCTCGCTGCTCGATTCCTTTTTCTTTTCTCCTTCATCCTTCTTCTTTTCTTCCTCTCTCTTCTTCTTCTCCTCTTCCATTTCCTTTTTCTTCTTTTCTTCTTCTTCCCTTTTCTTTTTCTCCTCGTCTTCGGTGTTCTTCCTATCTCCTTTCTCTTTTTCCGGCAATGGTTTCGTATCTGTTGAGTTTTTCGCTAAACCAGCTTTGCCCTGAGGTGAATTTCCAACCTCTCCTTCCTTCGGATCCTCGGGAATCGGCGACGGTGCCCTAACTTCTATTGAAACTGCTTTCTCTCCACCTTTCTCCAAGCTACCACTACTCAAAGATTTCAGTAGAGTCTTTTTCAAGATCGGCGTTGCATGGACAGGCTCGGTTACAATTCGAACGGATTTTTGCGATCCTTCAACATCACTCTTACTTTCTACAGCCAACAAAAAATAAAATTACAAATGTACTTTATTGTATGCAATTAATACTAAGAACTATTCGAATTAAAATCAAAATTAATTAATATTTTAGGGTTACAACGGTGCATGCTTGAATAATGTTCATTTGAATAATTTTTTTCCAAATACGTTATGTAAAGAATTTTTGTATTTCCACTTATTTGATAAAAGCTTTATGTTTTAGTCCCAAGATATAAGAAGAAGCTAACATCTTATTAAAAAAAAAGAAAAAAAGGGAGGAGTAAGAAAAATATAAAAATGTCCGAGACAGTCAGAGAAGAATGATTTTCCTTCATACCTAATTTTTTAAATAATTAATTTTGCGTCAACTGTAGTGAGCTGATTTTACAAGGTCAGCTAAAGGACATGGATCGCTTTTCTGCACGAAGGAGCTGTGTCCAAGTTAAGCTTTAGAATTTAGGAAGCTTCAACTTTATTACTATAAATATTATTTCTATGAATAATAATAATAAGGTGGACATTAGTATAGAAAAAGAAATACACTTACCCCCCTCCTCCTTTTGCTCTGGAATAGGTCTTGCCCGACCTATCATGAATTTCGCGTAGGCGATCCTCGTGGTCGGTGATACTTCCAATAGATTAGGATTGTAATCAACCAAACGATTAGGATCTAACGAGGCCAAGTCCGAATTCTGAGTTTGTAAGTGCCTACGTATACTGCGTCGCGTTTGTTTCATAGTGGCCTCGGTCGTGCTACCAATAGGATCCTTTACGAAAGTGTTCTTCCGGACCATGGCGTTCCAGTCTTTCTTCTTGCTTCCGCTACTCTTACGACCAATAGCCTTCGCGATTTGACTGAACACATCTTTAGGTTCCTTCTCACTCTGGATCACGGCGTTCACGATACCCTCCACTATACCGATCTGGAAGTCCTTTTGCAATCGACGTTCCATCACACGACCTTTCTTGCCAGATACTAATGAAAACAATTATTATTGATTGTCATTTATTATTACTAGCAGGTTGCGGATTTTTTACAACTACAAATACAAAATGCACATATGTTTGCAACAATATTCAGTGTTTCTGTTTACATTAGATATTTTTAGACGTGTTTATAAAAAATATCATTTTGCATAAATATCCGCACTTTATTAGCCATATTACTTGTATCATTTTAATTGATTTACTTTCTTACGCGACAGAAAAGATTTGTCTTTTAGGTAAATTATAATCTTTCTCAAGTTCTTTACACTTATGCTCTGACAAGCATACAGTTTGAATTCCTGCATATTTTCGAAGTGGTTAAAAAGATTCAAATGGTCCGTCGCAGAGTTCGTTCTGATTTACATTTCGATTCGATATACATTTATTGAATTTTAATACGTATACGTGGTATCTTGTTTCACAATCTTTCTCCATCTTTCACGCAACTTGAATATTCCATTCTTCCAGAACCTCTCTGATTTTTTGGCGAAAAATTTTTCAATACGACTTTTTACGTTGATCAAGGAATTACAAACACTATAGTAACATTTTGTTTATAGCACAAATTGCTTTCTTTACTGTTTTATTTAATAGTACTTAACATTTTTATAGCATTAACATTTATATAACATTTACATTTTATATTTATGCCGCATGAAGTATGTAAGACGCGAATTCGCGTCTGCAGTCCACAAAGTGTTAATATTAACGTGAATATTTCTATATCTTTTATATCTTGAAAAAGGAGATGAGTGAGTACATATTTCTATATTTCTTTGAAGAAATTACTCATATCAAAGCTTCATAGTATATACATACACCTGGATAATGTAATATCAACTACTGCAAATATAATGTTCGTTTTCAATTAAAGATAAACCATTCATGTTTCAGAACTTTTTTTTTTTGTGAGATATAACGTAAATAGCTATCATATCTCGAACAACAACAAGCAATAATCACATGAACTCATTCTAATATTGTCAATCGTAAATTTAAAAGAACAACCGAGTATAACTAATTTTTCGATATTTTATCGCTGTAATCTAAGATATGAATCATAGATATCAAATAATATTCATGGATTGCATAATAAAATAATGAAACAGGAATGGTTGAAGGTACAATATGGCGGAAGCAATTTGGATCTTACGCGCGGCATCCTGTTTGTCGAGTGTTGGTGTTCTCATTCCATTTTGTCGAAGTATATCAATAAGCTCGTATCGTAACGTGGAAATGTCCTGTCTGATCTCCATTACGTCGTCTTCGGTGATACCGAACTCGTCCCGTTTCCTTTGTTCCGCAGTAACATAACGTCTGATGAGCAATCGCATCACCGTGTCATGTCTTGCCAACGCTTTTTCTCTGGACTTTTTCTGGAAGTTATTTGTAAAGATTTCTTTTAGTTCAGCAGTGGCGATTTCGCGAACATTAACGTAGAATCTTTACTACAATTAGTTTATTTACAAGAAAGGGATTAAACAGATGTTGGTTAAACAGGAAACGATGGTTGTTTAACGTGAACTACTCATAACGTATTATAATTATAATTAAGACATATTATAATTAATTATAACGTATTATAATTAAGATAACTAGATAGTTAATTCGCAACTCTCGTCACCACGGATCCAACGCCCTCACGACAACACAATTCGCACTCTCTCGCTTTTCAACTCACACTGACTTTGTTCTTTCGTCTTTGTCCTTTGTCCCTTAGCAATTCCTTGTCTTTTGTCTTAGCCCCACCATGCACGTGTTCCGCAACCGCTCGTGGCTATGGTCACGTAGACCTTTTCCGCGAAACTATTCGATCGAAGAATCGACGATACGTTGTTGAGCCTGTCGACACTTCGGCTTTCTCGCGACATTGTTTATAGTTCGCCCGATATCTCTTAGTCCTTTCGTCTACGATACTACACTCGGCCAATTTGGCAATTACATCTGCCCTCAGATGTTCTCATCTTCGCCAGTTTCACTCGCACCACTAATTTCAACAATGTCCCACCATTTCATATGATCAACCGCCATGGAAGTCATTTCGCAAAACTTTCACTACGCCCCCGTCTTGTATGTTGTCGCCTTCTTGCGTCTCTTGTTAAACGTCCTTCACCGACAAGAGGTCGAATTGATAGCTCGCCTTCGCACTATCTGAAATTTTCTCGTAACCGCCTCATTCTCGCTTTTCATTCGCCGCTTAAAACTAGCGCTAGGCTTTATTTATTCGATTGTACAATTCGCACGATACTCTGTACATCCTACGAAAACTTCATCGCAACCGACCGTGTCGTCTCCACTCGCTCGCGTATTAAAGTTAATTCGCTGTCGGTGTCTATCAGCGCGGTTAATTCGAAATTTCGAGGAAGGCGATCTTAACGCCTTTACCACACTTCATCTGTAACAATCGCCATGCACTACAGACCTCTTTAGGGGACTCGCTCAGGTTGTCGCACTTCGATGCGATGTGTCCGTATCCTCTACACTTAAAGCACTTAGGGCCTCTCGACTTGTTTGGACAATTTACACTCATATGCTCTTTGTCACCGCAATTGTAACATCTTGTCTTCTTCACTGCATCTCCAAATTGACTGGGCTTCTTGTTTTCAATTTTGATCGACTTTGCTCTACGACACTTCTGTTCCTCGTACATAATTAATCTTTTCCTTAACGCTTTGATTGACATAGCACCGTACAGTGTACACTTGTTGCTTTCTTCGTCTACTATTCCGTCTATAATGTATTCCATTTTTGCTTCCTCTTCCATATCCACAAGGCTGGCTATTTCAAGCATGCGGTACATATAAGCCAAACATGCTTCATCACTTCTTTTTCGTTTCTCTGAGCCTCTGATGCACTTGTCGACTATTATTTTTCGAAAATTTTTTAATCAGCCCTCTCTTCAGTTCATGCCAAGTCACTTTTTTGCCGAGCATTTTTTTATTTATTTATTTATTTAAATTTTACAATTTGTCCAGTAGGACATTTGGTAAAATATTATAGCTTGGTGGTATAATAATATAACATGTTGGTGGCTACTCCCAGCGGGGTACCATCTTTGCGTTTGTTAGGTTATATTCTTTGTGAAGTTCTAGCATGGCACTCGAAACTCACAAATGTTTTTGCTGATTCTTTCAGCAGTCTCCTCACGTAAATCGCTTTCTGTTCTTCTGACCACATGCACATGTCTGCAGTTTCCTCGAACGACTCGAACCATCGCTCGACATTTGTCGCTCAACTGTTATCACCACTGAACGACTCTAATACGTCTTCGTCGTCTTTGAAGCTCAATGTCGAACCAACACATGCCTTTCGATAGCATTTGTCACAGTTCTGGTGCACCTCTGCGTGCCTAACCTGCATTCTCTTACGTCTTTTTTATTGCCTTCATTCTCACCTTCGTCGTCACTTTCTTCTTCCGACGATGTATCGTTTTCATTCATGGCCGCTTGCAGCTGTGCGCGTAATTCAATTTTTCTGCCCGTTGTTTTTAACCTCAAACTAGCGAGGCGCGCTCTTTCGTCCTCAGCTTCTCGAGGTTTTCGTCTTCATCTCAATCGCGCTCAGCTTTCTGCACGTTTCCTGAGCCTCGCTGGTTTGTTGACCCTTCACCGTTTGTTGATCGATTTCACCGTTTAAGATTCGATTGTCCAGCCTTACATGCTCGATTCAGCCTGCTGATCAATGCTGACTTTGCACGGGATATTGGTATGCGAGTTCACTCTTCAATTCTTCCAGCGTCACACTTTCTTCATTTGATAATTGTTCGTCTTCAACGTTTGCCATTTTTTATTTTTTCAACACTGCACTAATTTCAACGGTCAACGATATCGTCTCTTATCGCACCGCTTACAGGCAAATCCAAAACTAGTACGAATAGTTTTGTTAAACGCTTCGTTTTCTGTCTTGTCCAACGCCGGACGAGCCCCCAAAATTGTAGGATCTTTACTACATTCAGTTTATCTAATAAACGTTTATTTAATAAACGGATTAACAGATGTTGGTTAAACAGGAAACGATGGCTGTTTAACGTGAACTGATCACAATAACGTATTATAATTAAGACAATTAGATCACCACGGATCAAACGCTCTCTCTCGACAATGCAGTTTGCACTCTCTGACTTCTCAACTCACACTGACTGTTAATTCGTCTTTGTCCCTTAGTAACCCCTTGTCTTTTGTCTTAGTCTCATGTCTTTTGTTTTGGCCCCACCACGCACGTGCTTTACAACCGCTCACCGCAACAAGAGTCACGCAGGCCTTTTCCGCGAAACTATTCGATTGAAGGACCGACGATACATTGTTGAGCCTGTCGACACTTCGGCTTTCTCGCGACATTGTTTATAGTTCGCCCGATATCTCTTAGGCCTTTCGTCTACGATACTACACTCGGCCAATTTGGCAATTACATCTGCCCTCAGATGTTCTCGCAATATTAACAATCGCAATATTGTAATAATTATCTTTCATTCTATCATTTAAATTAGAACAGTAATAATCGAAGTATGTACACACAATCAAAGATCTGGTTTGCCGCCCGGTCTTCCCGCACTTGATGATCCTACTGAACGTTTTGCCGGTTGGAACCATATTAAATGGAGGGGGCACAGTGTCACCGTCTTCGAAGTAACTCATCCATAAGTGACTCCTGGCGAATTTCCATTCAGTGTCAGCTCTTTCCTACGAATTACATTAGCCGAATGATTCATTGATTATTTAATAAGAATAAACTCTGAATAAAAATATCTTATAATATATTGTACCGAGATGATTTGATAGGAATTAGACATCATGGCAATAAGCATGTTCAGTAACACGATGACGTTTATGACGGAGTAAGAACCGAACATAAGAAGCGCCCAGAATCTGGTGAAGCTTTTTATTCCAGTTAGATCAAACGACATCAGATCCACCATACCGAAACTAGCCCAAAACAGCGACTGCGATGTCTCGAACAAACTGAAAATAGTTGTTGAGAAAATAAAAATTTGTGATTATATTAGTTACAAAAGCCACAAGAAATTTAGTAAAATTGTCAGATAATCTTTTCTGCTTTTTTAACGTGGTTGTTATAGTCGTTACATACTTGGCGAAACGTCTCCAAATTGAACAAGCCTTCTCCTGATTATCAAAATCAGGTAGATCCGGAAAATCCTTCATATGATAACACTTCTGTTTCTCCAAATCCGCATAATACCACATTAGTTGATTCATTCCTAAATTAAGCAAGTCCTTCCATTTTTTAATCCTTTTATCATTAATAATGATAAAAACATTTGAACTTTAGAATTCTTAAAGCAAGGTGATATCTTTAGTTTGGAAATAGATTAATGAGTTTCAAGGACTGTGAATAAATGAACGCGAGAAAGCAGCTTACCGCAGCCAAAGGCGAACAGCACCAGAGTATAAATGAAGAAGAACTTGATAATGTCTATTATCATCCTCCCCAGGGAAATTTGAAGTGGCCCGAGATGAGGGTTCACGCTGAATATGTGAACTAGCTTCAAAAAACTGAAAACAGGCTATAGTTTTCATTTCAAAATTAACCTCATCTTCGTTCAACCAAATATTTTATTATTTGGTTTGCAGTGTCACTGCAATCACTAAATTAAGAAGAAATGATCTTTTCTAGTAAAACCGAAAAGAATGTCCTTTAAGTCAATCGTTTCAGGTAATCATTCTCTTCAGAATTTCATTTTTTTAGTAAATTATCGTAAATGAGTAAATCCGGATAATACTGTGTTACCTGAAAATCATACCAGCTGCGAAGGCTCCCTCAGAAAGAAGCATAGGGTCGAAGGCGTGCCATTGGTCTCTGGGATACCAAGGATCTAGGCCATTCCAGTATTCCCTCTATTACACAAATGATATAGAATAATCATTATATCTTCGATTCAATCAAATGGTACTATTAGTTCATGTTTGTAGAACGTGATATTAAAAAAGACGCTATAAGGTACGTAATAAGAGTAACTTTCTTTTCATTAACAATTAGAAAGTAGAAAAAGATATATTACCTGAACTACAATCCATGCGGTTATTCGTAACATTACCCAAATCACGTAAAACATATTTTGAATGAAATCCACTATGTTCCAAAGGTCTGATATGTACTCTAGCAGTCCATCCGACCATAATGATCTCATTTCGCCTATTACCAGACCTAAAAAATTTAAGCTAGTTATCTCACTCGTTAATCACCCAAAAATAAACGACAATAAACCAAACTGCACATAAACAATTTTTAAAGTGAAATAAAATAACGTAAGGGAGGAAATATTGATTCTTTCTCTTGTTTTAAGCAAGCGTTCATCAAGGTCTGTTTACTGATTACGTAGATGATGACACCGGATTCGACGAAACCAGGAATGCAGCCACGTTCCCGTCTCTTCCATCCGGCCAGTATCTCGTGCATCCAGGCGTTCCCAAATAATTCGATTACCAGGTACTCGATACGTTGTGACGCCATCCCGAGAAGCACTAACGCAAATTCCAATCAGCTCGAGTCCTCGTTGCTCATTATAACTAAATTTCTAACAATTAATTCTTTTAACCGCCATCCCTTCATTGAAAGGTTTGGCGGAGAAGCTGAGCGAAAACTTTGTTCTTTTCCAACGCGTAATTAGAAGTCGAATGTTAATTTGATTTCTTATTTTTAGAACAACGATAAATTTGTTTTCCATTCTATTGAATTTGAATTGTAGAATTTGTTGTCTCATAAAGATTGTTCATCTCGCTATTATTTTAACTATTACATTATTCTTATTTATTGAATTATTTAATAGTGTTTAGTAGTACCAAATTATGCAATCATTGAGAGAATTTGGAAAGGAGGAAGATTTAGATCTGTGGAAATTCAAAATTTCAGAATTGCAGAATTTTATATATAAAGATTAATAGATTTTATGTATAAAAATAATAGAAAAAGATTTTATATATAAAATTAATATAAAACTTTTGTAACAAGTTGTAAATATTCTGAAATCGTAATGAAGGCAAATTGATAACTTTTTTGTAGATAAAATTGATCATAAGATAGAGAGACTTACTTAAGAAGAACGCATAGGAAGAGGAGTGACAGATGAATTTGACGAAAGGTTTCTTCATGAACAGACCCATTGGTGACGTTGGCGAGAGCATGTAGATTGTGCTGTACACTGGAAACATCGCTCCAAGCTTCCCGATCTCTATGAACTGTCCGATCATACTTTTTCTTCGAAAGCCAGGCAAACCGTCGTACCATATAGCAGCCAGTAATTGTTGAACGTTTGGGTGAGCCACGAACTTTGGTCAAAAAATTAAGAAAAGATTAAAGATATCGTTAAAAATACTTACTATTAATCATTTGGAAACTGAAATTCTATCAATTCATCGTTAGTTACTCATTTGTCAATCTTGCAGATATTGCATTAGTTGTTTGATATCAAAGTTGTAACAAATACAATAATATTATAATAAGAAAATGTTGTAAATCGAATTTGTAGATTTACTTTATATAAAAATATAACTTATTTCACCTGTTTCTGTTTGTATTTAATAGCAAGCTTGAGTCGATCCAGGGTTTGTCTTTCTCCAGGTTCCCAGTTTTCGCCATGCGGATTATAATTCAACATTACCTCCAATTCCAGAGAGGTACGAGCGTGATCCAACAGGGCTGTAGCAAAATTTTGTGTTTGCTCCCGCATCTCCTATGATAGAAAATTAATATACAAATTGATTGGTAAATGATCTTTAATATACAACTATTTATCCAAAGCTGTTGTAATAACAATGCTAAGGGGTCGTAAATTAATTTATTATTACATTATACTCGAAACGAAACTCTTGTTCCATATGACTCAATCGACGAAGTTCCCAGGAGAGTTCGAAAGCGGTCAGAAGAGGGTCCCTCGATGATAAGGCGATTAAAGATGGCGATGTAAGCGCGCGATACGCGTTTATTCGCGCCTGAGAATGTCTCAAAGAATCCTGTTCGCTGGATGTCACGCACTCGTCGCAACCACATCTTAGAGAAAAATGAAACGAATGAAAGATGTTGATAACGAAACATTATTGAATAAAGAGTATTAAAAATTGAATAAAAATAGTAGAAAATTGTTAGTAAACAGAAGAGTGAGATGTTTGAAAATTTTCAAAGAATTTTGAAAAAATGATATTTTTCATAAAAGTTGAATGATGAATGAAAGGAAAATTAATTTAAAGTTAGAATAAATTTGTCTATAGGGTGGTTGAAGGTAACTAAAACGAGCGTAATACTATTAGTATTACAGTGAAGGCAAAAATCTAACCTCAAATTCGGGCTGTCATATTTTTTAATAGAATTTAATGCAAGCACGTTACTGCTCGGCACGTTTTGAGATCAGCACGTGCCACTTCTACAATAACATAATTAGCACGTTTAATCGAATAACTGCACCGTAAGCGGCAGATGAGTATTGGCATGAAGCCAAAAAACATAGAATAACTGGTCTAGTTCGATTTAAAATATTCAAATTAACACTGTTTTGGCCGATTTTAGACAATTGTTCATAGATAGATAGCAAAATCTGAAAATTAAAGAAATTTATTTTCGTTTAAAGTTCAGAACTCTTGGTCTAAGTGTATGCATGTAATGGAACGAATTAATAACGACGATGCTTTGTGAATGCATCTATTTCATTGTAAAACGATACCTGGCATCATGAGGAGTGGGAAGCGTGGCACCGCGATCTAGGAGGATTTTTAGAATTTCGTAATTGTTCTTATGTGCTGCCAAAATCAGTGGAGTTATATCTGGTGTAAAGTTCGACGATGATCTGTCTACAGCTTCCCAACTCTGCAGAAAAATCCATAAAATGGTAAGAAAAATAAATGAATTTGTGTGCTTTATAATAGCGAAATTTTCATATCTGTTTTCTTGAAATTTATAATATTAAATTAGGAAAATTACGAAATTCACAAAATTTCATAAAACTCTGCAAACTCGTCTTCGAAGAATTTCAAAATTTTAGTACCATTTTGTATAAATAAATCTCTAATGAGATTCACAAACATAATTGAAAGGAATGACGAAGACCATTAGCTCTTTATCTATAGATTAAAAATATCTACATATAATCTTGGAACTAAAATTTAATAATGACAAATCAATCTCTGATATATCGATCTTAAGTTTTTAAAATATAAATATTATAGAATTTATTTTCAGTAGAAATGAATTGGTCCACTGTAACATAGGAGATACAGAAAAAGTCAACTCCTAACTCCTTTACATAGGAAGACTACGAATTTATCAAGTGAGACGAGTTAGCTTGTCTTCCTCAGATTAATTGACGAAAGAGAGAATATTTTATCTAAAAAAATTAATCTTACGTAAGGTTGACCAGGCTCGTGTATTTTTTCCTCCCATTCGAGAAGGATCTCCACAGCTTCCACGTACTCTTCTTTTATGGCGTGTAAGAGTGCATCCTGAAGGAAGAAGCAGAAATTATGTTGGTCGTGTACTATGCTTTTAAACGCATGGACCCACCGGTAGAAACTTTATCGATATTGTGCGTTATATGCCACCATTTTTGTTGTATCATCCGTGTATTGTATAGCCAATTTACAACACAATGTAATATTATCTATTACGTAACTTAAAGAAAAAAATATCCGAGAAAAGATCGATGATTTATTAACAAGCATAATAAAAGAGCAAGAAAACTCGTTGTAAAGTTTAATTGTTAATTATAATGGAAAATGTTACCTTCACTTGAATGCCTAAATCGAGAAGTAGTCTGATGAGTTCAACATTCTCGTTCTCAATGGCGGCGATCAGAGCGGATCGGTTAAGAGGATCCACGCAGTTGATGTTGAGGATCTCTGGATGATCCTTGTTCTCTTCCAATAGTCTGATTCATAATGTTTAATTTTTTCTATAGAATTTTTACATTTCCAATTTTTCTTTCTTTTGGAGACGATCATAATAAAGTTTTAATTTTAAATGTTTAAGTATAGGTTATGGATCTCCAGCTTCACATTATCAACTATTTCATAATCTTATAATTTTAGATCGTCAGCTCTATTTTCTACTTATAGCTACTTAATCTACATTAATATACATTTATCACCTATATATGCAAAAATTTCGAAAACATAAAATATTCTCTAACAATGTCCCCCGAAGGCTGCACAAACTTCAAATTCAACAAATAGAAACTTAAAATCATGAAATATTCTCTAAGAAGAACGAAGCTTGCAAAAATATAAAATTCAACAAATAACTCGTACTCGCCACACTTTTTTAATAAATCCTAAATTTAATAAAACCTTGATAACATGTTTCAAGGCTATCGAAATCGGTGAAATATACCCTATTCCGCATAATTACTACCGACATGTATGCACGAAATCACATTGTGTCGCGTAGGAGGAATAATCCTTTTGTCCCTTTGTCGTCTCGAATACCATCCTTCGAGAAACGAATGCTAAGTAGCAGAAGTAACGAAACAAGAAATCAAGCAACGATCCTCGCTCTATGATACTACGATTCTCTCAGCTTCCAGATCGATGCACCCTTCCCCCCTCCATTATTCTCGTTGCCATCCCTGACGATTTATCTTCCGGACAGACACGAAGGATTACCTTTTGACAGTGGCACAATCACCTCGTTCCGCGCTGAGCAGGAAGTGCTTCTCAACTGGGCCAAGACTATAGTCCGAGGGCGGGTTTAAAGATTGCACCGATGGCGCTCTCGCCTCGTTCGCGAGAAGATTCTGCTGCGACTCTGATGGATTCATCTTGCAAGACTCGTGTCTCCCGCGATACTCACGTGCACTGGTTCGTCGATCACACAGGAGCAACCTACGAACGTTGAATATTTGTTAAATCCAGGAAGGTTCACATTTTCAAATGTTTATTGTTATTTGGGTGGATGTTTCCAGGTCGGGTGAAAAGATAACGGCAGATAGAAATTGTATAATGAAAGTTGCATGGATTTTGAAATTCCTTGCCCGACCTCCTGGAGGATATTGACAGAGAATCGTGTAGCAGTATGGAAGATTAGATGAACAGATGAGATCATATATATTATTCATAAAATGTGAGACATATTTGAGACAAAGAGCTTGAAGATTCATTTACAATTGTATAATCTCAATTTAGAATTGCCTTTCCTTTGGAGTATGTTTAAAAAGATGTATGGTGAACAATGTTTGAACAGATTAATAATTATGAATTAAATCTTAAGCTTAAGCTCTGATAGCATAATCATAATCAGCAGAACATTATTCACAAAATGCCATGGACGTTATACGTTTCAAAAGCTGAAACAGTATATGGATACTATCTCGGTGCTACAATAGATTACAAGTAAGTACGTAAGTTACAGCAGTACATGGGCGAATGCGATCTCGATTTGTGATACGACTTCCTTCGTAGTATGTTTAAAAAATTGTATATAGTATATCATACACAATATGATGGACGAAGAAACGTTTGCAATTTGTGGCGACACTTAGCGACGGAACTTTCCGACGGCTTCGTGACACAAAGCGCTACATCGATATCCCTACGGTACTTTCGCCGAATATTCGGAAGAATGCATACGCGGCAACGATCGCGGACGTCTAACAAATGCGAGCGTAGTGGGGATATCGAGGAGAAACAAAGAAAAGAATCTGTTTGGTTTTGAACAAAAGATTCATTCCGTTTCGAACAGCGAAGTGCGAAGGGTCTAGTGTAATAGCGAAACAGACGCATTCGAGAAGCGTGATTGTTGATTGTTGACTGTTAATTATTAAATAAACTTTATTGTTGGATATCGAGAGTACTTCTTGGGCACTTACATCTAAGATGCACCTCAAATTAAATAAAAAGTGTGATAAAGAAAATTCATCTAAAAGTGTAGCATTGAGATTTGAAATGTACAGGCAGCTGGAAAGTGAATCGAAAATTAATTTGACGGATCGCGGTATCCAGATTAAGTTCCCTTAGATTAAATATCGAAATTGAATTATGGATTTCACGGAGGAAATGCGGAGCAATCGATAGGTATGACGTATATCCACGTTCATAAGATTATCTTCGGATCATTACAAAGGAATCCTGTATTCTCTGCTCAATCCGAGAAACTACTTTCCCTTTTGTCACGATCCCTTTGTCTTGCGACTTTTTCTCTGCATATGCAACTGCGTGAACAATATGAAAGTAATATAACTATATTCTCCTATAGTAGAGCAGTTTCGCAGTATTAGGTTCATCAAGAAGATTATGAAAAATACTAAGAAACTTTCATTGCTGTTAAAAACCTTGATCGATAAATTATTTCAGAGCAAAATGTTTCGTAAAAGTTATATTAGAAACATTTGTAACACAGCTTTCACGAGCTTCTTTAGAAAGCTTTTTTAGATTACGGCTTTTACAAGATTATTTTGATAAGAAAAATGTTCAATACTGAAGATCAGAGGCATTGAAAGAACATTGTAAAAGTAACAATGAAATGTTCAATAACGAAAAGATAAATTGAATCGCTAAATAAATGCAAGATAATCTAAATATTTCTTTTTTTTCGTACTATTATCACGTATATTACTTTTTCTTTTGTTTATCTTTAAATTTTGTTAATATAAATTACTGATAACATTGAGTTTTACTGACGTGTAATTGGTTCAATGCAGATTCAAATTTCAACTAGAGTTCTTTTTTCGTGGAGAAGCTTCTGAAATTGTGTGTTCGATTACACGAAATACGGTCACATCAGTGAAACAATGCCATTGACCAATCAACATAGATGCAGTCATCCAAGAATCGCCATCCATATGCAGATGCGCTAGTTACAATAAATAGTAACTAGAAGATAATTCTAGATATAATCGATAGATTTAATCGATAATTTTAAGATATTCTTTTGTTTTTATCCCTAGCCGATGTAAGAAAGTGCAATAAAGATTATTCAGCTCAGAACGGTGTGATAGATTTATTCAAAGAATAAACTAATAGCTATTGCGATCCTACCTCTAAATATAGAAATAACAACAAATTTTCACAAGTTTAACTGGACTCAACTTACACCACGGATTTATCGATCATTTTAAACTATTCTAAACGAATCCTCACTACATCTACACACTATACACACACGTAGTGAGTCGTACCTCGTAGTTTCTCTAGATCAACGTGAACCGATGTCGACCATTGCGATCTTCGTCAACTCAATCTTCGATCGACTCAACGAACTCCTACTCTACTCTGGTCTACTGGCCTCTCACTCGATAGCTGCAATCGTTTCGAAACTTGGTCACAAGTGACAGCGGAATAAAGCCGTGCGTTCACCAAAGCTCTGGATAGTTGGTCGAAGCCATAGGACGTCGGTCAGCTGGGGCATGGATTAGGCACAAACGCGTGGATCGCATCGAAAGAGGAACGCCTAGTGATCACATTGTGTATCCACGTGCACGAGATCCGAAGAATCTCGCGAGTCTATCATAATTCTTCGGATTAATGGACCACGACAAAGAAAAAGCACGGAAGAGGCGAAGGGATGTTCAGAGGCAGTTCAGCCCCGATCGTTCTTCTTCGTTTGCTTCTGGACACGAGTTAATATGGCAAAGGAGGACTACCGGAGCTCAATGAAACCCGCAGAATTTTTGTCGTCATTTATGAGGATGTGTTTGTATCGTATGGTGTACGTGTAAACAGCTTCAACGAATTTCCTCCGGGTTGATTGGGAGAAATAGCGACATTTAGGAGGGTTAGTAGTTTGGATGGTTTCCTTCTTTCTTTCCCTATGAAGTTTCGCTTGGTTATTTTGGCTTATTTCCGTTTTAGTGGTAGATGGATTTTTTCATGATGGCTGTTCTTTATGGAAAGAGTAAATCGATTCTATTCTCATTATTATTTCCATGTTATCCATTGTTATTTGTACGAAAAGGTGAATGCTGATTGCTTGAATGAAGCTTCGAGAAGAATCGGCTTGGGAATTGGAGATACTATCGTTGGAAGAGTTCAAGCTTTATCAGCATTATTTTGCATACATGAAGCATATTGTGTAGGTAATTAGCTTGTGTAAGTGGAACCTTCTCATTTTTTCAATAAGGGTGTTTCCTTCTTTCTTAATAATATTTTCCTCGTTTTTAATAGGACTGAACAATGTTCTGTGCAATTTTATCAAGCCCTTCGAAAAGGAATTACGATTGTATTAGTCATCCAAAATTAATATAATTAACTGTTGATGTTTCAAAAAGATTTGTATAGCATGTATCATATGTTAATAAAAATTTTCTATGGTAATCGCGAGTCTAACTGTACGTGAGGTAAATTCGAAGCAATACGTACAAATTTGAAGATTCCACTGGAAATAGTAGTGATAAGTCTTGATTTTTCTCGGGTCAGCCTAAACGAAGGAGGAAACGCATATTATGGAGAGGGGTGAATGAATCAGAAACGTAAACCATATTTCCAGTCACTTTTTTTGTCCCTTTAATTATTTAATTATACGCGTGTATTAAATTTACATTCACTTTAAGAATAACGTTCAGGTTACAGACAATGTACAGTAACATAATACTAGTTCCTATTCAAATTGTGGAATACTCCAGAAAATAATAACTAGGTCCATAAAACTTTAAAAAGAGATAACAAAATATGTTCTGCTAATAAACAAAGAAAAAGGAAAATTATTACAGTCGCGACACAATTATTTCTAGTTTCACAAGGTAAGAATTCTCTATTTCAATTTGGCAACTTTTCATTTCATCTCAAATACGAAATTAATTTGTAAATATTATTAGGTCATCCCATAGGTAATGCGTTTTTTATGTATTTATGTTGAAAAAATAAATGAAAAGTTTGCTAGCAATAAGTAAACTCGATTGGTTTTTCGAAAATTTATAAATAATGATTTGAATCAATTTAAAATAATTTTAGAAAATTAAATGTAACTATATTAAAAAAGTTCGATTTGTTGCACTTTACTCTGTGCAAGAAACGAATATATTATTTTAAAATAAATCTCTGTTGCTAGGTTGTTAGGACTTAGCCAAAATTTTTTCAGGTACTCGACAATCTAACAATGGAATGACGATTTAGTTTTGTTATAGACAATGAAGACGATTGTTGCAACGCAGAAACGTTCAAGTTTTATTTCATCTCTTTTCTCTTTGGACTAATCTCGTGGACTCTCGATTCACGTATACGAAGCCAATGAAATTTTCTTTATTTACACTGAATACGCAGGTGGATGTACATTAAAGTACCCAGAAGGAACGTTATGGTACAACGTTATTCGTCGGCCTTTTTGTTAATCGAACAAATAGATCTTTATGAACAGAAATCATTTAAGGTTATACAATTATCTACGAAGGCATAAATCAATAATTAGACTAATTAGCGACGACATAAAATTTTGAAAAGATCGTAGGAAAGTATTTTTTACTACTGATAAAATAGAAATTAATTTGTGAAAAGTAATTAGTGAGGTAGATCGTTATAGATTATCGCATAAATTGATACACCAAGTTTCTACTATAGTGATTCATATAACTGTGTTTATCTTCCGTTTATTATCACGCTTATCTCTTCAGACGGCAAAATTTATTCATTAAAAATGAATTATAAAATTGTTACTTGTAATAATCACTGCTTCCATGTATCATGTTTCGTATCATTCATAATTAAATATTATCGATTCAAGTGAATACAAACTGTTGAAGTGGTTACATAACCTCAACACAAACAGTTCTTCTTTTTTTAGAATTATTGACCATTCATCTATCTGAACTCTCTTGTGCGCAATTGAATAATATTATTAATGAAATTTTATAATTCACAAGTTACAGATTAGCAGTTACAGGTTAGCAATTGACTTTCTTACATAATTGGGCCAAGTTTGATAGCAAAGCAAATGGAATTTTACAAATGAATTTATATAAAAAACATATATAACAAATAACATGTAAATCATTCGATTAATCTATTTAATGTAAAATTGTACATTTATAAAGAAGAAATCTATAACTCACAACTTGTCATTCGTCAGTTCACTACTACTAATTAATAAATTATGCAAAAGGGGCCATATTATGGCCATTAAAAAATTTAATAATGCGTTAACAGAAATAATATCAAACAGCATTATTTACATATGATCGCACAACGATCCACAAATCTTCTCGAATCTTTACAAAATTCAAGGAACTTACTGAAATATCTCCGTGAAAACCAAATAGCGCAGTAAAAATGTTAAAATCGATCCATGAGAAAAATTGAAAAATATGATAAATCCATTTTTTGTTTCTGACAATTATGTCACTTGATGTCTGAAGAAAAATGTTTTAATATGAAACAATTGAGGAAGAGAATAATCTTACAGACTTGAAAATATAAGATTTTGCAAAGTAAGTAATAAATATCCATAAATTGTGTTCTAACAAACGAATAATATGACGTAGAATTCGTTGCCGATGTATTTGTAATTGTCTAATACTATTAAGCGCAGTTTTACCTGAAAGACCAAGACAAAAGCATCAACCAGCTCCATAAAATCATTTGCAAGGCTAAAAGCTCGAAGAAAGGTGTAACAGGTCTTCGTCAAGTCATAACTGAGTATGGATCGGCCGATAACAACGTTGTCCATCGGAATTTCGGGATCGATTGCGGTGCAGTGTCCCGAAAGTGAGCTGTTGACGGCGGGTCTTGGCACGAATTCCGATGAATAGGCGCGATGGATCGATTACAAGAGCATATTTAATTGTGTTTCGAACCGAGCCGGTCTTCTAAGAAGTCCGGACTGTTTCTATGTTCTATATCGCTGTTGTTCAAAATGTTACACAGACGAAGCAATCTCGCCTCGTACGGATGAAGATCGTTAATCTCGTCATTTGATAGTAGATCGGAGCACATCGCAGTCATGTCGATTTCTAGAGGATAAACCTGCACGTTCCGGCCGTATCTAGTATGGAAAATGAATATTACGAAGAACGTTATGAACATTATTATTATTAGGTACAGTGACTACAAAAAGTATTAGCACACATTCTTATTTTCCAAAAAAAGTTTTTTTTTAGTAGGTTTTCATTTCATTTTCATTGTACCAAATTTTTGTAGTCATATGAAAATACTACTACTAGTACTATTTCTAGATCTAATTAAAGCACATAACTGTGTGGATTAATGGATCAACGGATGAATTGTGGCCAGAGGAACGAAATTAAATGTAACCAGTTTTCTCAACAGAAGCTTCAGAAGACATTTTAAAGTTCAGACAGTTAACTTTCGTTACTAATTAACAATTAGCAGGCATAAGCAGTAATTTCCTTTACTTCGATAGGTATTTGACAAATTTTTAATTTAAATAAAATCTTGGAAAATCTAATTCACTTTCACTTACCTGAGAAAATTCAAATTATTTCTTCCGTGTCTGTAATGTGTGTCATCGTTCAGGTTCTTGAAGCCCGATCGACCAAACCTAATGATGATATCTGGTGACTTGAAACGAGGATACCTGTTCACCTTTGAGCTACCATCGCCATCGCTGCTGGAAACTCTCTCTATATTTCCGTCCAGATCGCTGCGGCCGTATCTAATGAAAGAGGACCCTATGCTGCTTCGTCGTTCTTTTGAATCAGGATCTTCCGAACTTCTATCGACGTCATGCCTCTTCAGCACGTATTCGAAGTCATTGGGCCCATCCTTGAAGATCCTCAAACTTCCATCAGCCTTCATGGGGGTTAATATGGAGGAAGAAACCAGCGCCCAGTTGCAGATGAAGGACAGCACATACAACGATGTTAACGAGCTCTTCTGAAAGAATATTAAAATCCTTTGGGCATTAGTTACGTATGAAAGATCGATGAAATGCAAATGTGCTAATAATTTGCTGGTGAACTCTCAAGTACACCAATAAAAGATTTAAATCTGTACTTTTAAGTTATCTCCGAGAGCACTCTTTCTCAAAAAGTACCTAATAAAATACAGAAAATGATATACAATGTTATGAATTCACAGATATTTATAAATATGTATATTAATAATAGCATGAAAAAGCAATAATAGCAATGAAAAAGATCTTACAAAGGTGAGAAAAAAGTCATACAAAAAAGATAAAATAAAGTGTAACATAGAGAATACATAGGAATATTTATAGAAAGAACTGATTATTTACTTTACGTAACAAGATGGACGAACGATAATATCATTTGCATAACATTCGAGAACGCTGAAATCCCTATTGAACAGGACACACAATAAGGAGTAGTTATGAAGATCCAAAGAATCGCCGCGTAACGATGTTTCGTGTATAATTTCATACATTTCCTTTTCCCTGTATTTCTTTCCGTTTTATTCGCGTGTACACTCTCCTGAGCATAATGATTGTTTAAAAGTTCTTAAGAAGCTCTTAAAAGCTCTTAAAAATTGCACAAACTACTTTCCATAGAATTATTAAAATATCGGAATGTAGGAGAATAGGAATGAAAAGAAATATCAAACGTATTTTTTTTTAATGTAAAACTGGAATTTGCAGATAAAATGTATAATTTCGTTAATTAGATTTCAACAGAAAAAGAAGGTAAAGATGAAAAGTTTGTCAACTAACGAAATATATATTCTACAAGATTTAGGGTTAAGTTGGGGTTAGGTTAGGGTTATTTGACAATTACAAACACCAGCTTTATTATAATATATTTAATTTTGGAAACCAATATAACCGAGTCACAGTATTTCGATCACATATCTCATTGTACCCCGGAACTTATCCATATTTCTATAATTAAAATAGATATTTTCAAAAATAAGTAAGTATCCGGATACTTTTGTACAGTAATGTTAGTACATAGTAAGTCTAAATTCTCAAAATCTTAACTTCCACTGCTATAATTTTCAGCCCACGAAATACCACATGGTACAATTACCACGAGATAGCGGAGAATTGGTCGAAAGATTCTGTTACAGATTCCTCCAGATTATTTGATATGCGTTGTTGGTGACCGCGTCGGAAGCCGGTGATAAATAATATCGGCTTGTTATTAGATGTCTTAACAGGATGTTTAGTAATAACGCGGTATACCGAGCCAGATTAATACGACGTCTTACGTTACTTTAATTAACCCTGTACACGGTCGCCCTTCATAATGACCACGTCGCCTACGTTTTCTACTAAAAACGTACGGATTTACGAGGAAGAATAACCAGAGGAATAACCGACATAAACCAAGACCAAGAATAATATCGATGCTCTACTGGATCATTATCAATGTTATTATTCTTCGTTTGGCCTGGCCCAAAGCTTCAAGGCTTCTTTAACGACGAATGAGGAATGTTTACACAGGCAACAAAGGAAAAGAATATGAAGATCCGAAAAATTACAATGGTGATTCGAAAGTAAGATTCGTGGGAGAACAGAGGAAAAGAAAGGGAGAATAAGAATGATTTTTTTATCAAGACTGAAATTGTAAGAAATTTCTTTCTCCTGATTACGTTTGTGATTATAATGGAAAATTGGATTTGATGGGGAATATTGAAGATAAGAAAAAATTGGTCATCGTAGAAGTGATTGTGCGTGTGAATGCAAATTTTCAATATCGTGATTACGCCACTATGATTTTCAGTCCGTCATATAAACGTATAAGTCGATAGAAATGGAAAGCTTCTCGAAACACGTTGAAATAAAATCATCGTTAAATAACACCACTGAAGAAATATTCCAAACTTCATCTCCATCATGGATTGAGGTTAGGTTGTTCCACAATCAGAGAATTATTCATAAATTTCTTCCAGTCTCTTTAACTTTGACTTCAGCAATGATGATCACTGTTACTTTATAAATTTCAAAAGCATTTCCTCAAAAACTATCAGAATACCGTCAAAGAAGGGTAAAGAATAAGACGAAGAAGTTGGATGAATGTGAAATTAAAATTCGTTCTCCGTCTGATATCGTATTCGTTGTCCGCTACGGAAGAAGATCGACTTCGCAAATTATGTTATCCATCGTCCTCGATACACCTACCGCTCTTTTGATAGCAATTTGTACGAGCAAGTGGTAAGAAAAGTGGTGAAACAAGATGGGTGTAACCATGAGGAATTTTAAATATATGTCACTGGCAAAAGAAATATCTCGTCAGAGCTATCGAAAATAACGGAAGGAGAAATGCAATGAACGACTCTCTAACCTATATGCTGTCTGCACGTACTATAATACATTTCTTTTATTAATTTAATATTTATCAGTTGAATTATATATATATATTATATAATGTTAAATATATATATATATTTATAAAATCATATACATATATCCATTACATATATATATATATATATATATATATATATATATATATATATATATATATATATATATATATATATCGTTTCTCTTTGCTTTTAAGAAATTTGTTTAACGAAGGGAATTTTATAATAAAATATATGTATAATGATATCGATAACTTATGATACGTGTCAGAAAAAGATAACGAGATCTATTCTTTATTATAAACAAATTGGCTTGAAAATTGTGTCTAATTGAAATAATATGGAATTTTTTTCCTAGCAGTGAGTTGCGCAACGAAAAGTTAAAGAGGTTTTGGTTCGTGAAGCGAGCGTGTAATAACTTGATTATAATTCGATTAAGCGATAATTCGATTCGAGTAATTATATATATAGAATAATATATATCGATAATTCGATTCGAGTAATTATATATATAGAAGGAGAAATGTAAAATTCCAAAAGAAATAATGACATCCTTAAATAAATCAATATTTTATTCATAATATTCTTTTCTGTCAGAAAAATATACGGAAGAATTTGCTTCGTCCAAAATGCGAAAGGAGTACTAAACTTTAGTAAATATAATAAAATATAATAAAAATATAATTAATTATTTATGGAATGAAATCCTACAAATTAGCTTTATGCAACTAATTGTAAGTATTAAATATAGATACATTGAATGAAAATTAAAGTGATTCTACATAGAGAACATTTAGAGTTACTTGACCGGAAATGATCTGATGAGCTGTATGTGTAACAAGATACTAATTTGTACAAGAACAATTCTGCTACTTTCGATGTTACTGTTGAGATAAAAAATGGATATTGTGTAAAGGTAATAAAAACGCAAAGCAGAAGAAACAGAAAATACTAAAATATGCAATGCGTGGAAAATAAATTATTATATTATTATCATTTCATGTGTATAATACGTGGGAGTATTATCAAATGTTTGAAACGAATTACAATAGATTCTCATTTTCTTGAACCACATTTATTGGAATGAAATGTTGGTTAATAGTTAAATCCTCTTGTCTGAATATAATCTATTATTAATTGAATGAAAAATTGTAGATAGAGAAAATTAGTAAGTTCCTATCATTGTTCCATTTTGCTTCCTTCATTAATTAATGAGATGATATCATAGGTAATCGAAGAAGATTCATAATATAATTATGTAAATAATCAATGAACTCTTATTTATCTTATTTATTTAAACTTTTCAGAAAACTAACTGTTTATGCGGCTAAAATGCATTAATTTTCTTCACTATCTACGATTTGTTCATGGAAATAAAATTCTAGTGTAATTCGGACTTCATTCGGATTTCATTTTGTACGCGTACGGTCGAGCTTAAATGATTTCAAATGGTACATTACGCGGTACGAGTGCCTGTTTCAGAAATGGAGACTTTTTAAACGTTTCAAAGTTACCTTCATCTTCCTTAATATAATTATATGTTGTTTTGTAAATTAATTAAAATAATTTTCAATTCTATAGAAGAAAGTAAGCTTTTAAAAACAAGTTCAAAAGAAATTTCAAACTAGTTACTGTAATTATATGGTCTTTCCATTCCATTAATAGAAATATATAAATTATAAAGTTCATTTCAAAACATCATATTTGCATCTATTTAATATTCCAAATTGAAAAAGAAAGTTAAGCTGCATGTAACTTTTAAACTTTTTTATAGTTTCATTTGCAATGGCCTACAAGAAAGTGTAACTATTTGTCCATAACTACAAACATTCATAATTTGTAAAATATTTAAAATTAATCTAATTAGTCAATTCAATGGAAGAAGATCGATTAGTATTCAAATTAACTGCTGTTTTGATTGAATTACATGGAAACAGAAAAACAACAGTGGAAGCTGTAGAATAATTACAAACGAAATAATATTATACCAGGGATAGAATAGAAGATACTTGAACGTTTTTAATATCGCTTCCATTGTTTTGTCATTATTCTTTGCTAATCTGTGGTTACCGCGTCGACAACTGTTACATATTTGCCACGAACGCAATAAGTCTCATTTATTATCAAAACTATTATCAATTCACAAGACAATGCAGGCAATTTTTAATAGAATTGACAACAGACTTCACTTACTAACAATAAGACTTCTGACGCAAAACTATCTAAGATTGTTAACAAAATCAAGATCAAAGTATGCCTCTAATTGTGGTACCATTTCCTTTGACACAAAACAGTCACAACAACACAAAAGGTTAATATGCATTCTATTAAAAAAAGAAAACTTCAAATTACATAAGAATGCAGAAGCTGAAGATTAGTAACATTTTCACCGTGATTTTAATACACAAAGCACCTTTTACCTAATCTAGACCTATTGCAAAAAGAAGGAACATAAATAAATGAAAAGCCAAGAGAAAGTATAATAGCAAGAAAAAGGTCCAAACAGAAAGATCCACCGGTGCACCAAAAATTCACAAGAAGATTGAATCACTCACCATGTCGCAAGTGTAGTTGCTATGACTATCGAAAATTTTTCTCGATGGTCTCCGAATATGTCAAGTTCCTCCCCTTGGTGGGTGGATCGCGGTGAATTTGTTGCACAAAATGAAGAAGAAGAAGAAAGGTAGGGAAATAGAAAGGAAACTATCGCGTTCGCAGAAGGGATACGCGACGTTTGCGGCCTGTTGCTGCGGTGGAATGAGTGCCCGGGGTTAGAGATGACACCCTTTATATAGAGACACCCTCGGCGCATCCCCCGTAGTCACCTCGGGCCGACATGGGCCGACACATAGACGAGATAGCCTGAGTTATGATTGCCCGAGGCGTATAACACGATACCTCTACATTATTTTGATTCAATTACACCACCGGCTATCTCCTTTATTATTTATGAGTCTTGGCAAATAATAATCATCACCGAACAGAATCGATGATCCCTGTACCAAGACTTCTGAGATGGAACACGGATTGATCTATCAGTAACTGCTTCTTTTCACACTGGCACGATTATTTTCACGATTTTTCAATATAATAGTCTCAGATTTTCTATCTGAGTGATTTGGCCAAGTAAGAATGCTGACATGGATTACACTGATCGATCTGTAACTGTTTCTCTCCATGGTTGCACGACTGTTCTGACTATCGCTCCACATAATAGTACAAACGGTTTAAAGTTTTCTGTTCGAGAGGTTTAGTGGAATAGGAATGATTTGCTGAGTCGTATACAGGAGATTTGAAGCTAATAGTCATTTTGGGGCCCCTACAAGTAAATCAAATTTAAAAAAGTTTAACCTGGCTAGATCGATGCTTGTTAAATATTAATATTTAAATATTTATATTAAATATTAATATTTTAATATTTATATTAAATATTAATATTTTAATATTTATATTAAATATTAATATTTTAATATTTATATAATATTTAAAGATTCTTTGGTTAATCTGTCACAATTCACTTGGATTATTACTGTTACTATTATATATACATTATTATTAATTAGAATACGCACGATGCAATGGACAAAAGTGTTTTTAAAACTGCCATGATAAGCGAGACTCGTTGAAGGATTCAATAACGTTTTGATTTAACAGACGTCATTTTAGCAAAGTTAAAATTTGTATCCCAGTCTTTGCATACTAACAGACGTATTTTCTGTGATAATTGTTCACTAATTTTGTTGATAAGTATTTTTGCAGCCCCACGCTTATAGTATCCTTAGCGTGAAAGTAAATTCAAGCCTGGTTATACAATAGCACTATAATAAGACATGACTATTTTGATTGTAAAATTTGAAAAAAATCTGAAAATATACTGTTTCGACCGTTCGCGGAGAGACGCGATCGCGAGATAGCACGTCAACGAGAGTTGTCAGTTCCCGTTACGATTAAATAATCGACGCCACAAACTGATCGATCCCTTTATTTCTATTATGATAATAAGGGTAGTTCAATGAAATTGCACAGAATTAACACAAATAAATTAATGTTTATTTCAACAACTTATTAACTAGAGAGATATAAATGGAACAAAATCAAAATATAACTGCGTTTTGGTTGATAAATAATGCGCGACGTATGATATGTGTGGACGGTTCGACTTCTCGAAAAGTTCTGATCGCCCTTCGATCTTTTTCGTCTTTTCTGGAAGACGACCAACCTAACCCCACTACGTTCGGATCACGCCACATTCTTTTACGCGAGGTAAAATAACGGCCGCGAGTCGACGTTTCTGGAAGTCGCCCTGCTTAATGAACCATGCGCTTGCCACTACAATGTTTATTTGCCGGGCAGACGCGACGATTCGTCTGCGACATTGTAGTGCCACGATCGACGGTTAAGTATATGACCTATGGCAAGCCGCATGGCGTAACATATACATAGACATTATAATACATATATATTACATACATACTCTGTTTGGTAAAGATTAATTTTTGAATATTTGAGTAAATATTTGTGTTTAATTTAAAGGTGAACAGTTGTAATTTATGTCTAATATTTTCTTCTAGAATTGTTTCCCATTTATGTGGTATTTGATTTCATTCGCTCTGTTTGGTGGGTGGATCTTTGGAGAAATATCGGAAATTTGAATAAATATTTATACTCTACGGAAATTTCTATGTTATTGAAATATTGTAATAATTTATATAATTGTTTTTTATTCATTCCATATTCAGTTTGGATAGAAGAATATTTCATATTCGGGATTTGTGCTTCTATAATAAATGGTTATACAAAAAGCTACTGGAAGTTTGCATAAAGATTTAAGTGAATATTCACGTATTTATTTTTCATCGTTTGTTTTGTATTTGTTTTTCATTCGTGCTACCCTTTCCACCGATTACTATCACTTCCGTGATATTTTAGTGTAGCACCTAGAAAGAAGGATTCTTTCTCCTAAACACGCTTTGATTTTACTTCCTGTTGATTTAGATCGATTTTTCATTTTTAAATATTTCTTTTTTTTTTTTTACCGATTTCTCGACCCAAAAATGATTCTGAGAATTATTCTCGTCGATAAAAAGCGATGAAAGCCAAATTAGTAAAATTGCAAGGAATATTAATTATTAATTTTTTTCATTCCTATTCTTTTTACAAAAAAGCATTTTCTTCCTTTTATTCTTTTCTAATGCTAACACTAATTCTAATATTCTTAAATGCTTTATTATAATTTTCAAGTAGACGAGAAAGATATAAAAAAATTCAAAGGAAAAAATATTATAAAAGGCGAAATATTTCTATAGAATATTTCTACAGAAATATGTCTACATATTTCTTTAGTAGATAAAGGCTTTCATGCATCGGGGATGAAGTGCAACAGGTAGAGGCACTTGTTTTCTAGGGGCGAATCTGGGTCACTTGTTTTCCATCATGACACAACAATCGCGACACAGGTGCGAATGTTTCCTTCTTATTATATATGTATTTCTTAAATGTTTTGGATCGTCTTCCACTAGTCGCGGGAGCGGGGAAGCAGAAGGAAGGAGCATTTAACTTTGCGTAAATCTTAAGTGCAATAAATCTGTAACAATAAAAATTCATTCGTCATCTTTCCAATTTAACCTATATTTAATTTTGTTAAAACAATTACTAAGTATCTTTTAAATTCAAATAAAAACATTGAAACAAAAAGATAAATCTAACAATATGCCCTATGCGTGCATCAAAATGTGTGTAACTTCTACAAGATCAATTCTTCTTTATCTACTTCCGGATAAAACGAACCTAATAAACGAGTGCGCACAAATTCTATAGAGTAGGAAAAAAGTGTAGAAGAAAAATAACGACCTATTTGGAAAACAAATCAAATTCTTACAAATTATATTAATAACAGTTGATATTGAACGAAGTTTACGGATTATAAACTTTACGGATTATCGAATTAATGATTTCTGCTTTAACTTTTTAAGGACACAAGCATAACAACATCGGAACTTCCGGTAGTGCGTAAGTATTCCCCAATCTGACTTGAGGATAAACTTTAAAGTATTCAGACGCAATTCTTGAAGACGTGATTGCGTCTCCAGAAAAGTTAGCTGGCTTTTATTCCTGTCGTTCTTTCTTATGTCCTCTTCCTCTTCCTTCCTTTCCCTCCTCTCCTTTCTCTCCCACGTAGATGTACAGCGTATATAAGTACAATATAGCACAGTTTATCTTGAAAAATGGTTGTTTCCCTGCTCGCCAACAACCATTGTATATACATACTTGCTGTGTGGACGAAAAAGCCGGACTGACATCTTTAAAAGTATATAATCCGATGTTAAGCCTACGTACCAGTGGAAGGTATCATAGACAGTCTGCTGAGAATTTTATATTTGGATGACATCGATGGTGAAGATACAGATCAATTAAAGAAATGGTTTAGATACTTACTATTTAATTGGTCATTTTAATCTTTTAAGTTAGAAAGTTAGGTTAAGTTAGAAAGTTACGTTTGGCCGTAATTCGACTAATTTGATTTTTATTTTCGTTTTCCAATGTAAAACATAATGAATTGGTAGAAATGTACCGACTAGTGAACGACTAGTTAAGCCGATTATCCGGCCACTTTTGTAGTCAATAACTAGTAGGCAAAAAAAGCCGATTGATCAGCCTTAAATTTGTAGTATTATTAATAACTCGATAAGATATACAAATAGAAGTACAATGTACTTCCTTTACTGTCTTTAGTATGATTTTAATATTTTTTAATATGTAGTAATATAGTATACTTACTTATATGTATATATTTCTATGTAACATAATTGTTATATAAAAAATTAAAAATAATAATTAGTATTTAATTAGTAATAAGTTAGTATAAAATAAACTAAATAAACACCAATTAATATACTATAAATACCTATTAATAAACTATAAACTTTGGTAATTATATCTTAATTTTATCAGAGCAAAGACTTCAATAAATATAACAATGTTAAAAAATTTACTTTCGAGTTTGTAATATTAAACAATCATAAATTTGACGCGTTTTGTAAGGGCTTTTGAAAATCATCGGCAAAGACGTCAGCTTCTTGAGAACCAGTTAATCGGTTAATCGGATAGTTGCTAAATCTCTAATGATATGTTTAATGTAGAAGCAAATTGATGAATACCATTCCTGATCCTAATATTATTAGTGTTCTTTAAAAAAGATCTTATCATAGATATAATATGTAATATTTAGAGAAGTAACTATGAAAGAGAAGTTAACAATTAAATGATCAAAACTAACAGAAAATTGATCATTTAGTAGAATATACATATAGAATTTACATGGTTGTTGATCTTATGTTCTTAATTTACAAGCAAATAATAACAAACAAACAATAATGCTCACTTAAGAGTACCTAAATGATAGAAATGACCCGATTATAATCACATATAATTCGATTAAAGTTTCTAAAACCATTAAGTTATAGAAAGGATTGTTAAATAAATAATACAAGGCTTATGCAAAAACGAATTATCTTTATATTTTAGGAATTTGATTCCACAATACGAATTTTTACGAGATAAATACCACAGACAAAAGTAAAAATCTTGTCATCATTTTAATATCAAAATATTTGTGTGCATGGCCATTTTAGAAATAAATAATTATACATGTATATGTGGAATGTTACCGTCTTAATAAATAAAATGCAACAGCTGCCAAGATTTTAATTTCATAATATATTTATTCATAAAGCGTGAGTGCTCCTGGTTTTTGTTTAGAAAATATAAAGTTGAAAGAAGAGTGATATATTAGTTAAACTTTAAAAAATTGATCAACGTCATGTACTAAAATTTTACCTTAACTACCTAAATTTATTTGTACTTGAGTTTAAATCAATATACTTTCCTCTTTAAAATGTTATCACTTTTTAATAGTCTACTTATCACTCCTCTTTGTATTTTTTAAAATTATATTTTACTTAGCATTAACACACTATTGATATAGTATATTAAAACTAAATAAACCGAAATCTTTAATTAATTGAGGAGAAAAACGAAATATCACATTCCTTATGTTTCTCTCCATTTTTTATAGTATTAACTTATGGCAGGACAATTATTTTGCATAATTAAAATGTTTCGCTTCTACAGAATTTTGTGGAATCTTCTTTTCTTATTTATGAGAAACTCTTCAAATTAAGCTACCTAAATTCCTTCTTATCGGCAAACGTTAAAATCGGTTCATGAAACGACACTTGTGCCACACATGTAGCCATTATAAGTTTATTTAGCACGCAACCACTTATAAAATAGTATCTGTAAATTATTTTAAATTCAGTCTTTGTAAAAAATGTCCTTAGAAGCTATATTTTGTTTCACATTTGTTTGTTTCTTCTTGTTTTTGGATACAAAAACTTTTCGCAAATGAACAACAATTCCAGTTATTTTCCGAATCGTTGTTCGGATTTACTATATTTTTCTAACAGACACGTGAAATCCTTTGCAGATAAACTAACGTGTAAAGGTAACGTGCTGAAATAAAAAATACATATTATTACAAATTGAATGTAAAAAATGTTGAAGAATACGAAAACTATATATGATCGAAATAAACTTACTAGAATTCTGTTATTCGTGTTTGCCATGGCAAGACACCGTACGTGGAACAAAGGCGACCATATATTAGTCCCATATCAGGGTCCGGAATTCCCCGTGAATTTAATTTCTCATTAAGTAAATCGATATTTATTTCTTCCGGCTTAATCGTCCCTGTGACGACAGCTTCAGCTAATGTTTTTGTTAACGATACTATTTCTTTTTTTCCATCTGATGCGCACAACAAAGATATCCGCGTTTTCAATTTGAAGTCTATAAATTAGGAAGAACGATACATATATACATTACCATGTTCACCAGCATTATAGAATTAGATCCTATTCAATATATTATTAATTATAAGACATTATTTGTATAGGAAACGCACCGGTTATTCCATTTTGTGTGAATCCTGCATTTGGTTTACTCCAACTGATGCGATCCAGTAAATCGGGCCGTCTTTTTGCGAGTTCGTATTTCAATAAATTCTCATTTCGGACTAAGTAACCTATAACAACAAAAATCATTATAAGTATACTATTAATTATAAACATGATATAATTAGCAATGAAATTTAATTATAAAATTCATTTTCTAATAATTTTCTAATTGTAAAACATTTTATAAGTACTTTTTATTGATTTAGTAACAAAGCAATAGTTGAATAATATATCATATAATTATGTATCTTTTTAATAGCAAAATTAATCGAATTCGAATATACTATCGCACGCACACTTGATTTATCCTTGAGACTAGATAAGACTAAGTAAACTTTGTATTCAGTTCTAAAGATGCGAAAATTATTTGACATAACTACATTTTTTCAAATAATTACATTTTTAACTTATAAAATAAGTTCACATTGCTACAATTGAATATTTGCTACATAATTTCTACTAAAAATCCTAGAGAATCAAATCCATTTAATGCATTATTATTATTTTATTATTGAATTTTTGTTAAAAAATTATACAATTTTTAAATATACTTTTGTCCAAACTATTAGTAGATAATAGTAGTAATAATGGAACTTTAGCTAGTAGATAATATAATCAACAGCTTATGATAAGATTTGTAGTATGTTTCCAAAAAAAATTTTTGTATGGAAACATAATGTTTGTAAAAAATTATTTAAATAAACTAAGGATATATGTAAATCATGATAGAAGTTTACAAAAAAGTTGCATTATTACTACATTTAGCATTAGAATAAAGCATTTTACAATAAACATTTTATGATTTTTTTTAAACCCACATATCAAAAAAGATTGATACGAAATTAAAGAAAATAAAGAAAATTAATCCTAGGAAGGGAACTTTAAGTTAATGCCAAGATATGTTTCGATTTTGAGGTTAGAATAAATACTCTATGAAATAAATATGTATGCAGAGAAATATTAACAATACAAAGATATTCTCAATTAGTTACGTGAAAAACTTTATAAGATCAACTAACTGAAAACATTAGTTCTACTAAAAATTTAAATAATAATTAAGTTTAAGATAAGATTTAAGTCATGAAGTACTCCAAATTTAAGTTGACAGAACCATTGTTTCTACATTCTTTTACCAAAAAGGAGTACCTTAATTACATGTTCCGCTTCTATCTTCTTTGCATTTAAATTTTTCTGAAACCAGATATGACATTGACAAATCTAAAATAATCAACAGAATATTTATCTCTTGGAATTTAGATAGAATGACTGGCATAAAAAGATGAGATTCATATAGATTCATGTATCTTCTTATTTAAAAAAGTAAAAAGATATAATGATAGGAACGATGACATTGTAAAGCAATAAACAAAAATGAAAATTACCACTGATGTCAAAGAAACTGATGTAAGGTATACCAAGGGTAATACACCATCCAATAATTCGTATACAGTCAAAAACAGTGTCCTCCTTCGCGCCGAAAATGATCACTAAATGCCTTGGTAGCTTTTTCATTTCGTTCGCGACACGCGTCAGCATTTCAGTTTCTGTCCTTAGGTTCTCACGGTACCAGATTTCAGTACACTTGCGATGAACGATCATACAGCAATTATAAAACCCGGCAAATAAGTCACATGAAAAGTGGATTAGTGTTAGTAACATGCGAAATACTGTGAACATTATAACGTCCGATGATCGTCTAGTCTATGTAACATAATCACACAAGACTGGTCGTGATTTTAATGTTGAAACAAACTTTTTCAAAACTACCCGGGGATGGTCACGAGGAAAATTATGCACGTAGCCACTGACACTGACCCGTCTAGCAGACGGTCACCGTCACCTCACGTGCACCTGCTTACGCCAAATGATAAACGCACCCTTCTGTCGACAAGAAGCATTAAAACATATCATGTTGGCCGCCAAGTCACATAGAGTATGAGCACATTTTTGTCGCCTAGTTACTTTATATATTTTCATTAAGTAACGAATTATGACAATGGGATATATTTTTAAATGATCTGTAATAACCCTTCCCTATCTTATCTAAACAACAGCTAAACTGCACTACATATAATTGCACTATTTGAAGTAAAAGTGAAGATGGCGTATAGTTCATTTTTACTGCTAGTTACAATGTGTAAGAGGTTAGGATATTAGATGATACGAATTTCCAATATAAATGATGGCATAGTATATTTGCAAATTAAATAAATGGTAGTAATGGTCATACCATCACAGGAACGAATGAAAAAATGTATGCCTGATGTCGTTTAGGTGATGTTATTTGTATTGATTTAATGTACTCAAAGGAGTGTTATAAAATTACGGCTAAAAGATAGTTGGATACTGAGCTAATCTTTATTGAACTGTATCTGTAATAAATCGGAAATACTAAGTAGAAAAATTTGACATGTTAAATATTCAAATATTAAAATGTTAGTTATTACGTCGTAACTATTTTTATTTTTCAGGTTATGTTTAATTCATTAGTATTTGTTTTCAAATTACAAATACCATAAAGGATATAACCTAGCAAACGCGAAGATGGTACCCCGCTGGGGGTAGCCATCCACATGATAATCAAATAGCTAAAAAATTCTACCAAATGTCCAAATTGGAAAAATTGTGAATGTGAAATATTAAATAAAAAAAAAATGACAAATACATATATTATAGTAAAAAAAACTAAACATTTTGAATGTATATTGTGTATTTACTAATACTTATTTACAAAATGGCGATATAAACAGCAGATTACAGTATACATAAAAAAAATAGTATACAAGAAAGTTAAGTGTAATGAAAATTGATATCAAACTTGAATTTAAAAATACAAGATATGATAAAGTTACGTTAATTTTATAAACAAAATAGTCCACAATATTATTCTATTTATGTAATTAATACCTTAAACTCTTTTAAATCATTTCATTCAAGTACTATATGCCGTGTTAGATCACTACATGCTCATAACGCGCATGCGCAGACTGTAATCATAAGTGTAAACTGTAGCTCACGGAAGGAAATGCCGCTATTTTGTAATAACAGAGTGTAGTTACAGTTATATAAACATAGTGACAAAGTTAATTCTGATATGTTGTGCAGTTAATAACTTGAATCATAAAAAATATCGTATAACTGCATAGAGATAGAAATATTATCATTTTATTGACCATAATTTTTACAGGTTAGACACGTGGTTTTACTCTACATTCTTACTTCTGTGAAGTTATGTATTTTTCGTACATAACCTTATATGTATTTTTAAGTTAACAATAGAATGAATTATTTTCAGTATTTATAAAATAAAAAGATGTCATTCCGAGGTCGCGGTGGTGGCGGCGGATTTGGTAAAGGGGGAGGTCGTGGTGGAAGAGGTGGAGGAGGATTCCGAGGAGGCCGTGGTGGTGATAGAGGTGGAAGAGGGTAATTATTACATTTCATACTTTCTCACTTGATATATAATAATGATTCATATATTATAGATATGATCAAGGTCCACCAGAACAAGTGACTCCATTAGGGCATTTTACATGGACGGTTCAAGATGACTTAGTTGCTAAAGTAGATATAGAACAAGTACCCTTCTTTAATGCTCCAATTTATACAGAAAACAAACAACAAATTGGAAAAATAGATGAAATATTTGGCAACATTAGAGATTACTATGTGTCTATAAAATTATCCGAAAATATAAAGGCATCCAGTTTTCAAAAGGATGCACAGGTATATTTTGTTTTATATATATGAATCAAATTTAACAACTACTTTCCATTAATTATTACTACTGTATTCCATTACAGCTATTCATAGATCCAGCTAAGTTGTTACCTTTACAAAGGTTTTTGCCTAAACCTCCTGGTTCTGTACAAAAGAGAGGAGGTGGAGGTGGACGTGGAGCAAAAAGAGGTGGTGGAGGACATGGTGGTGGACGAGGTGGTGGCAGACCATCATTTGGACGTGGTGGAGGTTTTGGAAGAGGAGGTGGTGGCGGTGGTTTTAAAGGACGTGGAGGAGGAGGATTTGGACGTAATGATTCTAGCAGAAGTCGTGGAAGGGGAAGATGGTAGAAAATTAAAACTGCAGATGGATTTTTATATAAAGACATATTAAATGATAAAAATTTCTTAATTTCATTAAAGAGACTTAAATATAGGTAATTTTTAAAATACATAGCTGAAAGAATCATAATGAAAACAATATATGATTTATTTGTAACAATGCTGTTGGATATTATTTATCATTTCTGTTTTTATAAGTTCATGATATAAAACCACCTGTTTTATATATAATTGTTAAGTATATTTGACAGGAAAGAGTACTCTAAGTTTACACTTCATCGAATTTGATATGCTTCCCAAGTTCTTTTTCTGCCTTTTTTAGTAATTTATTCCTTCCTCTCTGTTTGATTTTTACTTTTTTACTCAATTTTTCTTCTCTGTCATGCAAGATTTTATCCCAATACATTTTTTCCTCTTCACCTACACAAGAGGACATAAATGAAATTACTTCCTACTAAAATATTTACAACGTTCTCTTACCTTCTAATATTCTCATATTTCTTTCCTCATCAGACTTTTGTATAAATGCTTGTGCAGCTTCACTTGTATCACATCTTACATAAGCAAAACAAGAACCATCTTCAACATCTATATATTTTACAGAACTATTATTTTTTAATTCCATCTGAAAATATTAAAATATATAAAAATTATATATATTTATTTATTTATTTTTTACTCGCATTATATCTTCATGTTCGACATATATATATACCTTTAAACTTTTTGGATCTGTACATGGTTTATCCATTTCAATTTTAACTATAACTCCTGATGTAAATGAGAAACGACATGCAGATATACTATTTTGTTTCCCCGTTTTGTCCTTCTCATCATTTTCTACCCTTTCAGGTTTATTTTTTTCATAATTCGACCACTGAGTCCATCTTGTTTTTCTTAAATGTTGTTTGAGTTGTTTCATCTTACTTCTCTGTAATTCTAAGTATTTATTCCTAAGACATTTCCAGTCCTTCTTAGCCATAACTTGTAATCCTATACTATAACTAAAATCTTCCAGTTTACTTTGCTTCTTCCGCTTTTTCCTTTTCTTTTTTTTTTCATTTGTATTTTCTTGTTCTTTATTATTTAGAATAGTACTGTCATCAATTACCATTTGTTCATTTTCATCACAATTATCTGATACTTGTTCTTCCTTTAAAGGCACATTCCTCTCACATTTATTTAATTTTCTTTGTGTACCTTCCAAAAAAGCATCACTTTGTTTTTCATTACTTGATTCCATTTCCCCACTGTGTAAATCACTGGGATTTTTAAGCTTTTTCTTTTTACTTTTTATCAGTTCACTGTCCATTTGCTCTTCTGTTTCTCCTGGTTCTGCAGATTCTGTATCTGAGTGTTTTCTTTTTTTTGCTTTCTTTTTATTGTTATTATCATAATTTTCTGAAGTATTATTGATGTTTGTGTGCATCTGCTGCTCATTACTTTTGTCTGTTTCAGTGTCTTCCAATTTTTCATTAGCAGCAGTATTTTCAGAACAGATACTTTTCTCATTTCCTAATGTCACATCTTTTTCTGCATTATCAAATGTAGTAATGCTTAAAAGTTTATCAGGAGCTGTATATGATGGTAAAACACAGCCTTTTTTTTCAAATGCCTAAAATATATTAATTCAATAGTATAAAGTAATTAAAAATTTTCCATTGTTATATATGTTCCTCTTACCTTTAAACAGTTTTTAGCACTTTCAATTGTATCAAACTCTACAAATGCAAATCCTTTTATCTTTTTATTATTTTTAAATCGTGGAATAGAAACATATACAACTTGACCATATTGAGAAAATATTGAACTCAGTGTTTCATGATCTGTATCTGGAGGTAAATTTTGTACGTAAACTGTACATTCATCAGTGTTTTCTTTTTGTGCTATTGGTGTTATACGTCGTACTTTCATACCATCTTCAGATAACGATAATATTGTAGATGCTTGTACACCTTTAGATATCCTGTTTATATCAGTAGTCAATTCTCTTATTTTATTAAATTTTAGAAAAACACTGAGGTCCACATCTGAAATATTCAAAGATAGAATTTTAAAATGTCAAATGACAATTAATAATGTCATAATGTTAACATTATAATTCTTACATGGATCTTCTTTAACTAAATTACTTAAAAATCTATCTTTACTTAGATTTGCATCACTAAAGTAAAATTCCATTTGTTTTAGTATCGCAGCGTGCAGTGCCTTTTTTCTAAGTCTGGGTTTCCCTCTAGAAATGCTTGTAACTTTATTAACTGTTTCTATACGCGAGTCTTCCACTGATTTTTGCACTTGCGGTACAGGAACTCTCTCTGAATCTAACTCCATATCAGACTGTTGTTCTTCCATCACCATTGTTATTTAAAAATTTGTATAACTGACGATGAACAACTACGTATAATTTCTCCTATTACCAAGTATCTGTAAAGAATAACGGAAATGTAAATTTCAAACTTAAGCAAATGTTTCGTACTTATTTCAGACACCTTATAAAACTAGAATGATGCTAAGAATATTCAATATCTTACAATACGTATATAGCACTTGAAAAAAATGAAATTTGTTACGCATACAATCCAAATTGTAAACGTTTACTGGTTGAGAAACCTTGTAAACATAAAGCCAAGCCTGAAATCACGCAAATTGCAGTCAGAATATCTGAGGAACTATATAGGATTATTTTAAAGATGCTAAAATGTTTAAAAATCACAAATTTATAGGGATTTTATTTTGTCATTTTAGGGACCTTTAAAACATTAATCGTCAGATATTACAATTATTTAGTTAAACAGAAATATATATTGCTGTAAAAAGTAGATTAACATATATGATTTAAAAACAATATTTAACGAATGTTTTATTATCTGTACCAATAAAATTCATAATATTTTAGACATATGTCTTTATTTGACTTCCTTTCTGTAGTCGATTAAGTAGTTAATGGTAGCCACTCCTGACATATATGTATAATCATTGAACTGAACTGTTCAAGAACCTCAAGTCATTCGTTGATTCGTATGTCGGGTGCAATTAATTAAAGAAATTCTATTTAAAACAATGGATGAAATGGGTATTATTCTGCCTGATAAGGTATATATATTTCTGTTCAGATTTTCTTCCAAAATTACAAAACAGACAAATGAACTTGTCAAGAGTTATTGTTGAACTTAAAATTATTCACTGTAACCTCAATTTGTATTCTATTTAATTGTTATGTATTGTTATTTATAATAAAAATTCCTCGTACTTTTGTTGTGACATAAGTAATATTTCTTTTGTTAAATTTTAGGATATTGGAGAGATGGATTGCAAACCTGTAAGTGGACACTATACTGGTGCTGGTGATGAACTAGATGTTGAAGATCTTTATACAAAGTACAAGGTAGGAAAATTTGATATTCTATTCCTCTATATACTTCTTTGCTTATGTATATATATTTAATTAATATATGAACATAATAATAATTTTATATTTATAGAAACTACAAAGAATGCTAGAATTTCTCGAGGTTCAAGAAGAATATATTAAAGATGAACAACGTAATTTGAAAAAAGAATATTTACATGCTCAAGAAGAAGTAAAGCGCATACAAAGTGTGCCTTTGGTTATTGGACAATTCTTAGAAGCTGTAGACCAAAACACTGGTATTGTAGGTTCTACTACAGGTTCTAATTATTATGTACGGATTTTATCTACAATTGATAGAGAACTGTTAAAGCCTTCTGCAAGTGTAGCTCTTCATAAACATAGCAATGCTTTAGTAGATGTTCTACCACCAGAAGCTGACTCAAGTATTTCAATGTTGCAAGCAGGTACTTTATTGTTATTGTTAGCAATTTAAAAAATTGTAGAAAGAATAGTGTTTCATGTACTATTTTATTTTATAGATGAAAAACCTGATATTCAATATAGTGACATTGGAGGCATGGACATGCAAAAACAAGAGATTAGAGAAGCAGTAGAACTACCTTTAACTCATTTTGAATTGTATAAACAAATTGGAATCGATCCACCAAGAGGTGTGTTAATGTATGGTCCCCCTGGATGTGGTAAAACTATGCTTGCAAAAGCTGTAGCTAGACATACTACTGGTATGTATCATTTTCAGTGTTATATATTTTAAGAACATTTGAATAAACAGTATACTTAACTTCTTCTAACTTAGTACAATTAATATTTTTTAGCTGCATTTATTCGCGTAGTAGGATCAGAATTCGTACAGAAATACTTAGGTGAAGGACCAAGGATGGTCAGAGATGTCTTCCGTCTAGCCAAAGAAAATTCGCCAGCTATAATTTTCGTTGATGAAATCGATGCTATAGCCACAAAAAGGTTCGACGCACAGACTGGTGCTGACCGTGAAGTTCAACGTATTCTTTTGGAACTGCTTAATCAGATGGATGGTTTTGATCAAACTACTAATGTTAAAGTTATTATGGCTACAAATAGGTACGATTTTGATCTTTATTGTGATCTTTACAAAAAGTAATTGATATAAATGCAATGATCCATCTTCTTTTTAGGGCCGATACATTAGATCCTGCATTGTTGCGTCCTGGCAGGTTAGATCGAAAAATCGAATTTCCTCTACCTGATCGTCGTCAAAAACGTTTGATTTTTTCGACAATTACGGCGAAAATGAATCTGAGCGAAGAAGTAGATCTTGAAGATTATGTAGCACGACCAGATAGAATTTCTGGTGCAGATATTAACGCAATTTGCCAAGAAGCAGGAATGCACGCAGTTCGTGAGAATCGATATATAGTCTTGGCGAAAGATTTCGAGAAGGGCTATAAAAATAATATTAAAAAGGATGAATCTGAACACGAATTCTATAAATAATTAGGGAGAAACCCTAATAGTAATACTATGCGCCATTTACATTTTATGATCACATATGTATTTGCAAATTTATGTATTGCTATAAATCCAATAATCAATATACGTTTATACAATTTTTGCCTTATCAGTTACACACATTATTAGTTATCTGTCTCAGTTCACGAATTTTCAGTTATTTAGAAATATATGAACACTAGTGGTATTGTAAGGAAGTTTATCGCGTGTAATTGATCTATTTAAAATTATGAAACAAATCATTTTTTAATATTAATTATTATTACTAAATTTATGAAATGTATTAAAGAAAATACTTATACTTTCGTTTTATCAAAATTTATCGAAATACTAAAATATATGAAATAAGTCAGAATTATTCTAGTTTCTTTAAAGGTCAAGTGATCACAAACGTCATTGTGATCGTCCATCACGAAATGTTATGACATGATACAACATCGATATGTAAAATAATTCAACTAATTCATTGTTCAAAGTATATAACAACAAAAATATCGCTGTATATCGAACGAAAGTGATTAATTTTATTTATTTAATATTACATTTTTATATCAATTAACGTAAAGATCGCAATCCTAACCTAACCGTCAGTTAGTAGTTAGTAGTTTAAAAAATATCTTTTAAATTTTTCAATATATCTTGAGATTATTGAACTTTAATAGTACGATAAAACTTTATTACGAAATGAATCTACCACGAATATTAATAATAAGCACCGAAAAAGGGAAAGCTAATGAAATTGCAGCGCGTAAGTTGAAACTTTAATATCTTTTTAATTTCGATATTAAAAATTTGGTAAATTAATTTTTTTTATATAAATGTTTGGATGAGTATTATTTGTTGCAATAATTTTTTATTTTTATATGTTATTTTATTTTATAGATATAGGTGGAGAAAAATTGTCTAACCAAGATCATTTTGAATATCATTTATGGGATATTCAAAACAAATATTACAAAACACAAGTGTTAATATGTGTAATAGAAAATCCTTCTGAAGATATTTCAATTGATAATGTAGAAGCATTAATTGTACATCATAATCCACAGGCAGTAAGATATTTAACTTCTAAACAGAATCTTTGACAGAACGAATGATCTTCAGCACTGATTTTCCTAGGAAGATGCAGATCAGAATTTAAAGAAATGGTCATCTCTAATTGATTCTTTGGCAGAAGCTGAGGTGCTACTGTTTTCTTGTAATTTTATAACAGACACCATAATTAGGAATGAAGGTATATACAAATAACAATTGTTATATTAACTTGAGGAACATTAGACATGTAATTAGTGTATTTCAGTGATAAAATGGTGTCTGCAAAACAGATTTGAGCTAATTGAATTAAATAGACCGGATGTAGGTGCTTCAGAAGCTGATTCAGAAAATAACAAATATGGTATTGAGAGGATTATTGAAGCTTTACATGCTCATATGTGGCCAAACATGATACTTAAAGGTTTCTAATAAAGACCTATATATACACTTAAACTAAATTGGCTAAGTTTAAAAAATATTGCTTCATAAGTGGAAATGCTTATTCACTAATTGTTTAAAATTTGTAACTTATTGTAACTTTACAGGAAAACCATTGGATGTAGGAGAACAAAATCCTGATATGGCTGAAGTTGAAGAACAGTTTGAAAACATTGAATTAAGTCAAGATTCTACAGAAACATTACCAATAGAGAACATGCTAGGTAAGTTGAAGAATAATTCATTATGAGATTTTTTTGCAGCTCCTATATACTATTTTTTTCAGATGGAATTATGGGTGAAGAGAATGTAGATTTTGGAGAATTGTTTAGTCAATTGAGAGCTATGAAAGAACATGCAGCATTGCTGCCAACTGATCAAAGACGAATAGCCGCTGAACAATTAGTTACTGCTTTTTGGAAAGCGATGGGTGGTGATCCATCAGAAATGGAAGATTAATATATGTATTAATTGTATAATGCACTTAAATTCATATTAGGAACGTGTATCTTTATCTTGACATCTTTTTGATATATTAATTTTTAAGGAGAGAACATGACGGTCATTACAATAGTTAATTGTGAAATATTTGAAGTCGTTTAAATAAAAATCAGATGTAACGTAACAATGTTAAATTATAATAAACATAAGTATAAAATCAAAAGATTTGATTAAAAGTATTGTTTGTAAAAGATTCTCTTTTACACATGAATATTTCCATTGAAACTTTGTATAATTTCATTATAGATACAATTAAATTAATTCAAATAATCATCGATCGAATCGAAATATATATACAGTAATGTTTCGCTAACTGACCACGGATCTGGACTGTATCTGGCCAATTATCAAGAGAAGTATTTTAAGACATTCCAAGTATTTCTTTTTGTCAATGAATGTGAGTGAGATATAGATACTTGATACATTTGTTTATTTTGTATGCGTAATATCAGTGAACTGTGGATATTTATACAAGTTTATATTTTTATGATTATAACTAAAAAAATAGAATTTGAATATAAATTTGTTTCACCATTTAAATATTGTAACGAGTAGTATTATATTTCTAGTATTTTATTTCGAATATTTTTATATATTGCGTGCATTATATAGGTTTTTGCATTTAAATTCTACTTAATACATAAAGATGCATAAATGTTCAAAGACCAGAACGTTGAAAGTTCACTTCCAAGAACTGGCGGGGGTAGAAATGGTCAATGAATCAAATTCCTGGTCAGTTAACGTGGCATTATTGTATTTAGTGGTTGTTCTTTGTTTATTCCTCAAACATTGGCATCCCTTGTTTCTCCCGAATTGGTGAGCGTTTATAGTTGCCGGCCTGCCGTTTGACTAAAATGTCTGACGCTTTTCTCGCAGTGGCTCCGTTTGATTTGGACGAACATAGGATAGTGAAATTAAAAATATTGGTAGAACAAAAAAATCAGGCGTGTAACATTGATAATATTTCATCATTTTTATCGTCAACAACATGTACCCATCGGTTACTTAGCACTCAGCATGAAGTAAGTTTTTGTAACAACCAACAAAACTATATCCAGTAATATTTAGTCCTCTATTAACATTTTTTTTCGAATTTCGATCTGTTTGACTGGATGGTGACAGTTTTGTAAAATTTTACTGAAAATAAGTGTGTTCATCATAACCTTATAAAGTATATTTAAAAATTGGATAGTCGAACCTATTTTACTTTACTTACGATTTTCTCTATAAAAACATACATCAATGATTTAAACCAGTCAATGTTTTAATGTTTTACCTGTCTGTCGAATCGGTTTCGTAATTGCTTTTTATTTTGTGAAGTATCAATTTAAAATTATTATTGATGATGATGTATATGGCGTAATTGTACTTGTAGTACTATTTAATAAGGTTCTTGTGGGGATATGTGTAAATGCTTGTATTTTTGTAAAATTTTGATTATATTTTATATCAAAGTGTGTTCTTTTTTTGTGAAACATATTATATGGAATGTTACAAAAAAGAGACCTAAGATAATTTTTGTATCTTTTGATCATTTATGTTGACCACATATTTTTTTAGTCTTCTGAATACTAGGTTACAAAGTGTTATAATCTTTTTTTTATAATACCTTGCTTATTAGATTTAAAAAAATGTTAATAATATTCTTATTTAAAAAACAAAAATACATAAAAGAATAAGTTATAATTGTTTCACGCAAGAGGATTATAATTTTTTGTACATAGATATGAATTATATATGTTTTATTTTATAGAATCTGATATATATATATTAAGCATGAAAAATAAAGTTTTTGTTGATGCTTGTAATACTAATTTAAAGAATAATCATATGCATGATAAAGTAAGGCATTGTCAATGACAAAAACAATGTAGCTGATCTCCTTGAAGGTAAATTTTCATACTTGTTTGTTTATTTCTGCAATAAATTAATTATGTTGTATTCTTTTTTTTATTGTGATATAATTTTATATATAGAAGAACCAGAAAATAAAAGTGTTAACACAATGTCACAATCAGAAGATGCTTATGCTCCAGAGGAACCAACACCAGACATTCCAATATCTTTACTTGATATACAAATGCCAGAAACACCAGATAGTACAAAAGGCCAAACTAGCGATGGAGACACACCTAGGTTGGAGAGTCCCAAGATGCTCAAGCCTGTGCTAGGAAAATTACAAGCTAAGAAGAGATTGATGGCATTTGCCAACAAATTTAATGTCCCACCAAAACTCCAAAATAAATCCAATCTACTTCAAGCACATTCTACCAAAGTTTCTAAATCTAAAAGTATGCCAAGTGATAATAGTAAATCTTCAAAAAATGATTCAAGCACAATTGTAAATGTTGACTCAGACTCTGTACAATTTCATAATCGTCATTCAAGTGGTAGTAAATCAAAAAAGAAAACAGGTAATGTTCAATAAGCTTAATTTATAGATCTTTTTATATTTAAAAAATGTATAATTTGTAACTAATTTCAATATGGAAACATTTCCATCATATAGAAGAAAAAATATTGGCTATTGAAGAGATTAGACGAGAAGAATCTAAAAGTAAAATGTTACTGGCCGAAGCTATGGCTGCAGGTACTTATAATATGAAATTTTAGATAAAACTTAATTATAACTATAACTATATTACACTAACTATATTATCTTACAGCTAGTTTAGAAGAGGAAAATTATGCAAATAGGAATGGACAAAATTTATTAGATAATGTAAAGATTTTGAGAGAAAGAAGTAGACAAGATGATGTTAATGTCGCTTATAAAAGTGCTTCAAAGTCTGCAATAGAAAATAAATATTCAGAGAGGTATAAAAATATTTATCGTTTTTGTATAATAAACAGTTAATTCTTGCATTTTTATATGTATAAGTAATGTGCCAAAACTATTTTAAGAAGGCGATATGGAAGAGAAGAACGAAGAGATAGCTCGAGTAAAGAGTCAAAAGATTATAATGGTAGCAAAGAACGATATTATAAAGTCTCGCGTGATAAAGAACAACGTAGAAAAGATAAAGATAAGAAAGATGATAAAGATAAGCGAGAGAGTAGTAATAAATACGAAGAGAACCGAGATAGGAAAGATGAAGAAAAAGATAAAAAGGATAATGATAAATGGGAAGATGTACGAGAAAAGAAAGGAATAAAAGAGAAGAAGGAGAGTCTTAAAGAAAAAAGAAGTGATTCACAGGAGAAACCTGAAATTAAAGATAGAAAAGAAAAGGAGAAAGATAAAGACAAAGGAAAGGAGAAAGACATAATGAATTTTTCTTCGTGGGTGGAGTTAAAAAAGTGTGGTATAATGATGGACGACATCATTGAGATTAAAAGACGTGATTACTCGGAACGATCAATAAAGAACAGGTTTGCTTGTGTCTCAAAATATTTACATTATTTTTTATATCTTTTTTATATATTATGTAGATATTTGGCATATATATATATATATTACAGAACAGCCGAGGATTATTTACGTCACTTTGAGCAAATGTTAATGATAAACGATTGTCGTTTGAAACGTTACGCTTTTATTGCCGAAGGACTGGAAGGTCCTAAAGAGTACCCTCCTGAATCAGTAAGAGCAACTAAACGAGGAAGGCCTCAATTATTTTATTCTGAAAATCCTCGTATGTCGCTTTTCATCAATCATCAGCAAATTCTTCAAGCAGTTACTGCCGATCATCGTGATAAAATGCGGAATATATGCGAGACAGACTTTATACGGTATACTAAAATGTCTTTTGTCTCACTAATTTTCCTTTACCCATTCAGATCTTAACAATTCTAGAAACGATACGGAAGCAGCGGAAAAATCTCAATGTACACGTAACTGGTATCCAAAGACAGGCATATGTAAATCTGAAGGAAATGACAAGTGGCATGTACCAATTAATGTACAACTGCCTAGGTCAAAATGGGATAGTGAAGATGAAGACAGATTATCCGACACTGAAAAGGAACAAAGAAATGTAGTGAAATCGAGCGGCATGACTTCGAAGCAAGGTAAATATTTTGTTTACTTTATTTATATATTAGAAAAGTTTGTATAAAATTTATTTTAGAACCTGAGGAATTTTCTCCACGGTTAAGTACGATAGAAGAAGACATTAATAAAGACCAGAAAATGATCAACGAAGATGAGGCTTCTAGTGTTAAAAAAATAGACGACAATAGACAATCAACATCTCCTTTGTTACAATCTGCAGGCAACGAAAAATTAGCATCGGAGTATGAACAGTTCATGAAAATGGTTTGCAGTGATATTCCAATGTCGAAAGAATTCTCCCCAAAACCGAACAAAGCTTCTGCCTCGACGTTAAGCTATCATGAATTTAATATAGAAACTAATTTGCCGAATGACAATAATTTTTCGTTTGTAGAGCATAGTATATCCGGAAAGTCGGATAAAAGTAATTCAAGTAAAATTGAGGAAAAATTCAAATCCAATGAAAGCCGACAGAACTTGGAAAATATTTCGAAGATCGAGGACGATCAGATACCATCAAGCAGTTCTCATATTCAGGTTCAAAAACGCGTAAGAGTAGAGAGTAAAAATATACATGATAAAAGTGAATCGGAAGATTCTAAATCAATACCCAGCGATTGGGAAAACGTTCGAATTAAAGTAGAACGTATGAGCGACGAAAATTCTGATTCTAAAGAAACAAGAAAGAAAAAAAGACGAAAGAAAGTGACTTCTAGCAGTAGTGAATCATCCAGTTCGTCGAGTTCTTCCGACTCTGAGGAAGAAGTAAAAAGAAGGAAAAGAAAAGGAAAAATATCGAACGATTCGGACTCATTATCGGATTCAGATAGCAGCGATAGTAGTAGTAGCAGCAGTGATTCTTCTAGTTCCGATGATAAACGGAAGAAAAGAAAGAAGAAGAAACGAAAAGCTGAAAAAAGAAAGAAAAAAGCGAAACGAATTGCAAAGACAAAGAAGAAGAGAAGAAGGAAAGTCAGTTCGGATTCAAGTAGTAGCGATTCGTCTGAAGATAGGAGGAAAAAAAGGGTAGCGACTAGAAAGTCTAAGCAGAAGAAAGAATATAACGATAAACAAGATAACAGAGAAGATATAATAAAGACGATACAAAAGTCGCCTTTGGAATCTTCTTCATTAGAAAATGCGAAATTGGTACGTTCTCAAGTTCCATTAAAGAAAATTAAAGAGGAAGTAAAAGTCGAAAATAGGAAAAGATCCTCAGATAAACACGACGTTTGGAACAAGGATCAGGAATTGGTCAGAAAGGTGATTTCCGATAGCGACATCCACAATAAAACCCACAAAGATGAAGAAAAAAGAAACAAAGTCGAAGAGCGATACTTGGAAGAGTGGGAAATGGATTCCGTGATCATGCCGCAGAAAGGAGAAAAACTGTCAAAGAGTAATGTTGAAAAAGTAGAAAATACTGATATACAAAACATTCGAAAAATAGAAAGGAAGGAGGAACGATGCAAGAAAGATGACAAGAATAAAAATGACGAACGTTTGGAAGAAAAATGTTCAAGCATAAGCAAGGAGATCATCCCAGGGAGTTTAAAGATAGAAGAAGATGTAGATGGAAAGAAAAAGAGGAAAAGAGATAAAGAGAAAAAGGACAGCAGTGAATTTTTAGCTGACTGGAAGAAGGAGAGTGAGCGTATATCTCAGCAAATAATGCAAGACGAAATAAAGCTTTCTAAAAAGTTAGACAAACAAAAAAGAGATAAATGGGGAGAGACTGAATTTGATACTCTGAATGTCCCATCGTTAACACAACTTGAAAAGGAAGTAAATAAGAGACAATTACTAGCGGACGAATGGGAAGTTGACAGCTTAGAAGCTGTGTCTGATTTAATGATTAATAAAAAGAAAACCTCTCGTATTTCAAAGAAATTAGAAAAAGAGGTTCGATATGATAAGAAAACAGATACATATATCGCTATAGAAAAGGAAACTGTAAAGGAATGTAAAAAGAGGCAAGATAGATTGTCTGCAATGAGAATTTGGGAAGAAGAACAAGAAGAAGGAGAGAAAGAAGCTTTGATGCTCCTGGAACAGAAGAGTAAGAGGAAGAGAGATGATTGGGACATTGAAGAAGAATCATTCTTACGAGAAAAAAGTGACAGAAAAGAAAACGTAGAAGACAGCATTACTATAATTGAGAGCATCCATAAGGAGGTAAATGCAGTCAGTAAAAATGTGGATGCATCTATGAAGCATGATGTTGTTACTAGCAAAAAGAGCAAGAAAAGTCGTTGGGATATGGAATCACAGTCTGAAGAAAAAATAAAGCTTAAAGCTCCTGTTATGTGGGAGGAAGAGTGTGCAGAATGGACGAAAGTGAATAAATTCGACCACGATATTGAGAGAGTATCTTTGGAATGCCGTGACCCGATATTAGCTAAAACGAAGATAAAAGACGAGGACGTTTGTATGGTTGAACAGCAGTTGAGAAAGTCTACATCTAAGAATTCAACAAGTGCAGATATTATCGATTTGTTTCCTAGAAAATGTCAGGATATAGATTTGTTAGAATCATCCTGGACTCCGGAAGAACATACTAGATGTAAGTCGCGAATAAGAAGTTTGGGCAACAGTTCACAGGAGAATGTGCTCTTTGATAAGACCAAGGAATTGACGCCTTCGAAAGAACAATGTACTGCAGGACAATTAAAGGATATCTTTGAGATAGATGTGAAATTAACGAAAAAAAATACAGAATTATATAGTCCCAGTTCTCCAGCTGGATCCCAGAAGTCTGAAGTATGTTTATATATAAGATACATTTTTTAAGTCTATATTAATTAAGTATATTAATTATTTGTTTCTTCTTTTAGGATATGGAAATTTTTAAGGATAATCAGGTAAATCTGAAGGAGAGTCTCCTACACGATAAACTAAAGAATGAAATTCTGGTTATGTCTGATGATGAATCAGTTCCCAATATACCTCTTCAAATAAAGTATCGCGATGGTAAATATGCAAAAGCTGCAGTGATGAAGGAAGAATTTGAAGAAATTTTAGGAGTGCAGAAGATAGAGGATCAGACTCTTCGAAAGAAATTCGATGTGAAAGTATCTGAAAGTTCGTCTGAATTTCCAATCAACGAACCATACCCAGACATGAACTATAAATCATTACGAATGGACATATTCGCAGGGTATGAATCTGATGAATCACATGGAAAATTAAGCAACAAGAGTTCTGAGGCAATATCTTCATCTGCCAGCGCAAAAGGAACAGAGGAGACTAATGAAGGAAAAGCAGCACTCAAGTTGATTCCTAAACAACTGTTAGTCCGACGAAACAATGAACGCGTGAAGACAAAAATGATTTCAGACGATCCCATGCAACACGCTGCGGCTCTATTGACCATTCAGAAGAAACTTCGAGAGTCGCACTCTGTGAAAAACGATATAAAAAACACATATTGCGAAGAACCTAATGAATTTAGGATCGAGTGTGAAAAGACATCCAATATACATGCACCTGTTGCTGAAGTTATTCCTACGGAACAGACTACTATTACGGATGTTAAGGTGGACTCGAAAGACTTGTCGATAACAGTAAAAACCTCGATTACCACAAAATCGGAATCACCAGGGGCGGTGAAGCTCGATTTCAATGAGTACAGGTCTGGGAACAAAGGAACTAAGTTGGAAGAACTTAAAAAGTCTAGACCACGTAATAGTAAAGATATTAGTGACGCGGAATGTCAAGTAAGATCACCGGGCAGAGAGCAGAAAAAGAAAAGTCCTAGTAGAAAGGGGAATAGGGAAGATAAACGAATTAGTGATCGTAGCAAAGAAAGAAGAGATAAGAAATTTGATGATAGAGAAAGAGTAGATAGGAGAGATAGTAGGAGTTCGAAACAGGAGTACAATGAATGTAGAAGGAGGTTCAGTCCTTCTACTAGTCGCAATAAAAAACGTACTTCCTGGGAACGGGAAGGAAGTCGTAGCGAAAGCCATAGCCGCAGTTGGAGTAGAAGTAGAAGCAAAAGTCCAAAGAGAAAGGAAGAGTCGTTTGCAGGCTTTTCTAGTAAAGAAAAACGATCAAATAGAATCGATGAGGATAGATCCAGTAGAGCAAGAATAGATGATAGAAGAGAAAGATCTATAAGAGGTTCTCCTAGATCTAACACTACCCCACATAATAAAGGTAATGTTTTTTTCTTTCTTTAATATTTTTCCTTTTTTTACCTTCAATTTTTTATGATTTAGTATTATTGGTAATTGTCTACAGATTATTTTAAAAAACATGGACCTATTAAAGGAGATCGAGATGACTGGAATAGAAAGAAGTACGACTGTATGGAAAGAGAAAAGGAAGGTAGGTCGTACGAACCAATGGAAGTACTAAGAGAGAGAAACGTGGATATTGATAGACATAGAGAGAGTAGATTTCGCGGAGATGAAGCAGATCGGTCACTATGGCCGTACGAAGCAGAGAACATGCTTCGGGATGGAAATGAGTCCTTAGATTCCTATCCCAATAGTCAAGATTTAGATCTTGATTATGAAGAGAAAACGTACTACAGGGATGACAGTATTGAGAGGGATATCATGGAAGGTCCTTTTCGTCCTTCATCAAAATTCAAGCATAGGTAGCATTAATATTAACATTATTAATAAAAGTAGTATTGACGTTAACAATGCGCACTAAACGAATTATATTATTTCAAAAGAAAAAGTAGGCTCAGTACAAGAAGAGACAGACAATGGGAAAAGGAAAGAGAACCTTTGGATCTAGATAGACATGGACACGTTCGAAGAACGGATAAATTACCTCCACCTAGAGGTCGTTCTCCATTACGGTCGCGAAGATCACCACGTAGATCATCACACGACCTCTTTAGACGTGAATCTAGATCGCGATCGAAATCATGGTCAAGATCAAGATCACGATCTAGGTCAAGATCTAGATCCAGATCGCGATCTCGATCAACATCCAGGTCCCGGTCGATGATGCATTCAAGATCGAGATCTAGATCAGGATCTCGATCAAGAACTAGGTCTACCTCGGGGTCCAGAATGAGAAGTCCGGATCATTTACGAATGACAGAACGATTACGATCTTCCAGGTGAATTTCTAAAAATAATTTATAGTAATTAGTTATTGTCGGATTGTTGGTAAGTTTATCTTACTATCGATTCAGATCACCTTCCATGGGACGAGGTAGAGTGAGCGAAAGTTCAAGGGAAAGGAAGGATGAACACGATAATATGAAACTATTAGATAGCTGCACCGAAAGAGGTAGACGAATAGAAACGATCGTGCAGTCCGTATCCGGACTACCTAGGGACTCGACTGTGTTAGACTCGGAAATGCACATTGGTGACAATATGGAGACAGTTGCAACAAGTTTCCAATATTCGGCTGAAAACGAAGTTGGAAACGAATATTACTATACAGAGAATAACTTGACTTATCCACCGTGCATTGATGACTCAACGGCGAGTTCTCCGAAACGCCTATCCCTCGACGATAGGTAATACCTATAGAAATCGTGTTCGGAATCCCAACCCCACCTACCCTTCCTTTCCACTGTTTCCTGAACCATTATAGATTGACTGATCCCACTATTTATAAATATTTATATTTTATGTAATATTATGTACATATTTAGATCTTTTGGTTAATTTTAGGCTAGAACTTGAACTGGGAATTAAGAAGCAACAGGATGGAGCAGGAATATCAAATGATTACGGAGAAAACTTTAATTCGAATGTATGTTATCCATCACCACCTGGACAACAGCAGCAAATGTTATACCGTCAACAACCTACTGTTTTACAAGTATGTGACTTTTAAATTAATCAATGACAATGATAATCTTTAGCTTAACAAGTTTTACAGGTTATGTTTGTCTTCTTCAGTATTATAATTGGTATAATATTGCTTCATTTTCATTTCTTTATATTTTTGGCTCATTTATTTTTCCTTTTATTTAATGATATTGTAAAGATGTTAAAAAGGAATAAGTAGTGTATTTTAACGTAAATGTATCAAACAGGTGGGCAATGTGTTGCAAGTAGTACCTGCAGATTTCAATGGTGTCCCAGCAACACACAGAGAGCCGACCAACTCCTCCTCAGCACCAATTGTACGAGGTTCCAGTCAAGTAGTTCGCGTAGGTAATGTTCTTCAGGTTGTGCCGACGTCCTTGGATTGGAGCGGTGGACAGCCTTCTTCAGTTGATCAATCAGGAGGGATGATGTATTCCACGACAGTCCCTCAATCTTCTCCGGTTCCCTCAGTACCTATATCTGTACCTGTTCCAGTTCCTGTCCCCATGCCTGTACCGGCCGTTCCATCCGCTATGAACTCATCGACACCAGTTTCCACTTTGTCCCCAGTTTCATTGCCTCTTTCCGTTCCCGTTCCCGTTCCTGTTCCTGTCCCTGGCCCTGCTCCTGTGCCACTTCCTGTGACGCAAACGACGTTCCCCAGAGCAGAAGTGACACCGCAGAGTAAATATATGAGAATTTACTTTTTCAAATTTTTTATTACAAACGTCATTAAATAATGTAAATAATTATTTAAATGATTAAAATTTGTAGAAGTACCTGTTCTGCCGGTTTATAATTACGAAGTTATCTTGGAGACTCGTAGAAAAGAACAAGAGGAGCGTAAGCGACTGCGTGAGATTAGGAGAAAGGAAAAAGAACGTAGGCGAATCGAACGAATTAATCGTCGCGCTCTTCAATTGTTAGAGAAGAGTAACATGCGTCAGTCAGAAAACGCAAATCAGCAGAAGAATTCAAACCTGGATCCATCTGTTTTAAAAGCTCTTCGGGAAAGTGAAGAGCAAGGCGATGCAGAGGAACAACAAACTTCCTCTACTATTTTTGAGAAGGAGGAAGAAATGCCGGTAGTCGCATCTTCTGCTTCCACAGAAGAAGAGGAGGTACCTGTTGAGGAGGACGAGGAAGAAGAGGAAGAGGAGGAGGCTGAGGTGGAATATGACGAAGAAGAAGAAGAAGAGGCGGATGACGACGAAGAGGAAGAAGAAGAGGACGATGAAAAGTCACGGTTAAATAAATTGAAAAGCGAAATCGATGAAACTACAACGGTAACAGCGATAGATGAAACAACTAAGGTCCAAATCGAAACAGAATCTAAAGGATGGCCGGAGTTACCCCCGCCGCCTTTGAAAGGAATTTTAGTCGCATCAGGTTTCAGGTATACAGTTGTTCATATCTCTATTTGACAAGGTAAACAACACAGTTTACTTCATTTTTCAAGTATAAATGTACATAAATCTAAATATATTTTAGAAGGACCTCGGTACCTAATGGCAATTTGGATGACCTTTCTACTCCTGAAAATGATAACGGAAACAACACGGACAAAGAGGATATAGAAATAGATAAAAATGAGTCCAGCAAAGACGAAGCTGGTGAGAACAAGTTAAGCAAATTGAAAAATCAAATGAAGAAAACTAAATTAGCGAAATTAGGAAAACGGAAACAGAGGAGTAAAAAATCTGTCCAATTCGCGGATGGAATCAAACCTGGAGAAGGTACTAGTCCCAGTGGCGGTGAAGGGGATATGCCTTCCCCTCCACCACCCACTACTGTCACTCGAGGTGGAATTCGTGACGTTCGAAGGTCCAGTTCTAGAAAGAGTAGAAAACAAGAGAAAAGAACACGACCTCCAAAAGCAAAGAAAAAAGTGAAGGTTAGCCATTTCTTAGCTTATAAATTTAATTTCTTTGTTATCTATAAGAGACGAAGAAAGAATTAAACCGTGAGCTTTTCATTCTAATGTAACAAATCAACGTTTCTTTAATTGTGTTTATTAGGTGAAAATCATAAAACTGAAGAAGCCCCGTGTCACTCCATTAACGGCGATGATGATGAATGATTCGGACGAATTAGATGATCGTTCTCCGCCACCGCCACCTCCAGGGTCTCCTCCACCGCCGCATCTTTGGCCAAGTTATCTTTCCGCTTACAACGCTAACAACCGTACTAGTGAAGCTCAAACAACAGCTGCTGCAATTTCGAACAATGTTCAAGCTCCTCCACCACCTACACCGCTGCCTCTCTTAGTTCCTCCTCCTCCTTTGAATTACACGATACAACCTTGCAGCAAGGCGTAAGGCTTTTATGTATTTTAGATAACATTATTCTATGCTAAAGTGTAACAATCGTAGGTGTTAAACTTGTAAAGTGAACGTTATATGAACTCTTACTTCCCAGTGAAGTCACAAAGAATGAGAAAGAGAAGAATGTGCGTGGCCTTGATATAAAGGCTTTGTGAAATCGTTGAAATTTTGCACAGGACTTAGACGCAAAAAATAATGTATTATTATTAGTAACAAATTCATCAACAGTTTGTTTTTTGTAAATAGCTTCATTTTTCGTGACACAATTATTAGTCGCTCTCGAAATGAAAAGAATTCGCGTACGACTAGTGTTCCATTGCGTCCACGTCCCTGCAACGCGTTGCGTTTATATATTTTTCGATACGAAGAAAGAAATAGTCGAGGAAAAAAGAAGAGTGAGATACAGTGGAAAATTGTAACACATGAGACAAGTACAATTTATCCGAAACACTTTAAAGATCAATTGTTAACAACAATTATATTATTGAAGATGTAAGGTAACATAAGATATGAATTTATCATTGTATATTTTATTTCTATAGTGTATCGGTTATTTTTGATTTAGGCATAATTTTAACAAAAAAAGGGGTCTTGTGCAGTTTCTTCTTTCTTTTTTGAGTTAAGTACTTTTAATTATTCGAGCTCATTTTATTAATGAGATAATGAAATTTGTACATATATACGCGAGGAAATAGATGTAATTAGACCAAATTTCATATTAACCGACGAATAAGGCAAATAAACAAGAAAATTAAGCTGAACTTGGTTAACTATTCTCTCTGAATTTCTAACATTTATTGTACATATCTCGGTAGATCATTGTTTAGCGTGCGAAGATCGTAATTTCTTTTTATGCTGTAAACAAATCTTTCCCTTTTTGGATTAAATGATGTTTCTCATCTTTAATAAGGAAGTGTTAACTGCCCGTAATATCTGAATTACTACAATAACTTTTGGAAAAGTATCGATTTGTAACAAATAAACGTAATTCTTTTAATAAGGCTTGTGCGTTCATTTCAAAATACATACGTTATCGACTGCGGTTACAATAGATACATTCAGTAGAACTGAAACATGTCAAAACAAGAAGAATAGATAAATGTTGTACAATTTTTAGGATCGCGTCAAAGTACATTGATTATTCTCAAGTCTTTCGATGATCAACTACTGAGGTGTTCTACTGAAATTTTTTAAGGAGAAAACTTTGTGATTTATATTGTGATTTATATAAAAGAAAAAAAATGAAAGTGGCCGTAATTGGAGGCGGAATAATTGGTTTGACAACAGCCTTACAATTAACTCGTGAATTACGTAATTCTGAAATCACAGTTTTCGCTTCTGATTTTAATAATACTGTCAGTCATGTGGCTGCTGGAATATTTAGAGTTGGTTCATCATATTCTGGACCAACTGAAGAAATAACAAGGTTCATATGAAAGACAAATTTTGTACTTGTTTCTACCTAAGTTTTTATATTGTGTAATTAAGTGCTTCTTTTAGAAACTGGCTGCGAGACTCGTACGCATATTATGATGATATCCGAAAATCTCATGAAGCTTCTTTCGCCGGTGTAACTGCTATTTCCGGTTACTTATTCGCAAATTCCTCTCCGGAAACCGTAAAGGTTTATTCTATACTTTAAAGTGTATCTTTTTATTACGATTACATTTTAAAACAAATAATGATAATAAATTAAAAATAGTTTTTATTAGAAAAGAAATTAGTATTTGTTAATTTTTTCTTTTTCTTAATAGAGTCAGTGGATGGAAAATTTAGTACCAATATATAGGAGAGTCACGGATGAAGAATTTCAGCTAGTCGAGGGTAACTGGAAATATGGGTCATTTTTTAGTACTCTTCTCACCGAATGCAAATTACATCTCCCATGGGCACGCAAGAAGTAACGAATTTATTGTATTGATTATAATCTTTCACGATTGTTATTAAAGAAATACTTATTTTCTAGATTAGAAGAAAATGGAATCAGTTTAGCAGTAAAAGAATTTAATTCTCTGAGGGAACTTGTTCCCGATTGGAATTTAATTATGAATTGTACAGGTCTGGGCGCACGATCTTTATGCAACGATAGACGTCTCGTTTCTATGCGTGGTCAAGTACTTAAAGTATGTTCTTTTTAATGTAGAATTTATTTCATGAAAGAACAAAGTCCAATTTACAAATTTAAAAAAAATAGGTAAAGGCACCATGGATAAAAACGTTCTTCTATGGCGAGTTGGACACTTACATTATACCTGGTTTTAATGGCACAGTTACTCTAGGTGGTTCACGAAATTTTGATTCCGAAAATGTGAAACTTTGTCCGCATGAATCTGCAGCGATACGCGAGAGATGCGAAAACCTCCTTCCAGGCCTTAAGAAAGCAGAAGTTATAAAAGAAGAAGTTGGCTTGAGACCATATAGAGCAAATAACGTCAGAGTGGAAGTTGAACACATCGTAAATGGGTTTTCTAAAGCTATTGTTAGTTTTAATGAAATATTGTTTATTTCAATGAATTGCGTTTCGTTATCATTAATGAAACGCCCTGTATTATAGGTAGTGCATAATTACGGTCATGGAGGTTACGGAGTATGTACTGCACCTGGAACTGCTAAGTATGCCATTAAATTGGCAAAAGAAATGCATAAATCTTCTATTGCAAAATTATGATTGACGAATATTACTTTACCTCAACACGCTGACGCCGGCGCCGATATTTATGGTTTTCTCCGTTCTATTTTGTGAAATACATGTGTCATCGCCGCCCCTCGGGACAGACACGTATGACTCGCCGATGGGGCACGCCGCCTCACGGAACAGACACGTGCGACACGCCGATGGGTCGCGCCGGCATCAACGTGTTAATATTAATACGACATTAATCTCTCGACATTATATTCGTTGAAATTTTACCATAATTACTCACGAATACATAGTTTATTATTAATGAATTTACATAAAAAATCATTAATACAATCTAATACTGCGTGGTATCGTCAATGTTAATTTTCGAACTGATAAATCTCGAACAAAAATAAATAATCTTTCCATTATAAATACATGACATTTGGAGTCACTATCAGTATATTATCTTCATTTCTCTTTTCATAGTGTACTGCTAGGCAGAAAACTATATAAAGAACATTATCTTAAACCACCTATCAACATTTCTACGCTCTGAAGAATAGCGAAGCTCTATAAAGCGTGTTCATTCGCGTTATCTTCCGATCAAAAAACCCTGCACGTGTACAATGCATATTAGTGGAGACTGTAATGCATCGTATAAAAGTTGTTTAACAAACTTGGAAACATCGTTTTGTCGCTGTTTTATCAAGTGTTTGCTAAACACATTAAATCGTGAATCTCACGGTAATGAAAGCCGTCGAATTCCCATTTTCTTTCTACTATTTCTTGCCAGATTTCACGTTCTTTCGTGGTGGAGCTCCCCATCGAAGTGCACTGCTGTCCACTGTTAAACGAGGTCTCTTGTACTGGCTGCTTTTAATATGTTCCTCGACTAATTTAGGTGTTACGCAGATTACATGTTGTCCCTTCCAATATTTGACCATGTTCATACTTTGCAATGTCGATATTATATCCGTCTGCGATATACTTGTCATCTGACTGTATATTATATTGTATATTTTTTAACTTTGTTATGTATGTAATTTAACCGACTTTCCTATACAATTTTATCGAAAGTTACCTCAGATCTTTAATACTAAGAGTACCTCGGAAATCCCGCAGAATTTCCAAAAGAATCCAGCTCCAGTAACTCCTGTATGATAATTTTCCTAAGTCACTCAACGGCTTTTCGGGACTACCAACTGTTTGTTCTATTCTGCTTAATTCGTAGCTAAAAGCGATTAAAAGTTTTCCATATCCTTGCCTTTGAAAAGGCGGTAAAGTTAAAATGCAAGCAACATTATTACCATCGGGTGATTCTTTTTCCTGAAAGCAGATAAAACATGGTAAAAAAAAATAATTTGCAGATTATAGATGTAATCATATATAGAAAGAGGAAAATACCTTTGAAAAATAACCAACTAAATGAGCTCCATGTTTATCAACTTCACACAGGATATAAAAAAGAAATGGTTCTACATCAAAGTAAAGGGTTTTGTGATCCAAAAAAAGTTTTGCGAGCAAACATAAATTTTGACAATAAATTTTATGCTCTCTACCATCCACTTCCCAAATGCTTAATGTGCCTTTACGATATATTTCTTTGCCAACTGGTTGCCTGTGTGTACATTCACTCTGAAAATAAAAAATTTCAGCTTCTAATTTATTTATTTTCATAAAAAATTAAATAACTTAGTATTAACATTTTTTACCATATGGTATCTATAAGTCTTTTCAAGGCGCATGTATTTAAGGCAGTATTCACAAATCCATAGCTTTGGTTGCTTGCCATACTCTTCTGGATATGGACTAAAGTACCATGTATCAATTTCATATTTTCCTAAAAGTAAACTTTTGAAAATAATGAAACCTTTTTCACATATTGGGTATAATACTGTAAGATATGTATTGATGCTTACCGATTTGAATTTTGTCAATGTATTTGACTTTTGTTATTGCTTCGTGTTCCTTTTCTAAAGCGGCAGTTGTAGGATCCATTTCAGCATATGTCTGTAATTGAAAATAACAAAATTTGTTATAAACACACATCCAAAATTTGATAGATACACTCATAAATATGTGCCTTTTGAATATGATTAATTTCATCATGTCTCCTTTTCTGATTTCTTGTAATTTTACGATCTGAAGAATCTGCTAGCAAGTCAGTACTAGAGTTTCTATCTCCACTTTTCCAAGTTCTATCACTCATGTCAAACCTGCTTGACATAATTCTGTCTCTGGGCACCCATTCATCCAATCTCCTATTGTGTCCTTCATAATGTACATAATATTCATAATGACTTTCACTCTCATTATATCTGGTTTGTATAATCTCTGCTGGATCTGAATACAATTAAAAAATCTTTTCTTTGATATTATACACATAACTCATTAACCTTAAATAATTTACAACTTGCAAAATAACAAGCCAAATATTTCAAGTATCATATGAAGACTACAAGAAAATAATACAATAAATTACATACTCCATTTTTTACAGGAGGATTTTAAAGCTAAATATGTATTTTTGTATGCATAATTTTAAAAATATATCAGTTTTAGCTATTTTATAATAAAGCATTTCTTTTTAATCATAAAATGATATCAAAATCAAAAATTCAACAAAAGTACATTTGTCGTATTTCTTTCTTGTCCTCTTCCTATACAAACATCGTCCGTAATGTTTTCAAAACAAGTATAGTTTATTCGGGTGAAGCCGGTAATACAAACACAAATACGAAGCGGCGAAGAAAGCGCGCAGATAATCATCCGTTAACACTAGATGTTTCTTCATACGTAATAATAGATAAAAAAATTATAATCGTCTGATAATATATTTACGCCAGGAGTTGTCGGATCTTCGAACCAGGTAGTGTTCGCCTATATCAAGAGGCAATTCTTCGAGACTATCCGCGTCATCGCCAGATCCCTTCCCGCCATTCGTCAACGTGTTCTCACGCTTTTCTTGCTTCACCATTGTTTCCTTCGGTCCTACGATACAGTTCTCTTTATTTCTTTGTTCCGATTCGGCCATTTTCCAAATTAAAAGATCACTGATTGTTGAAATGATACACGTCGCTGTGAAATAACCGAAAATAGATGAACATTGCACTTGCTGACGCAACGCGAATATGGTCATAAAATTCTTCGCAGCGTATATCTTTATTATGTATATTATGTGAACTGTATGTATTGTGAACTGGAGTAGGCCTGTGGCTCCCTCTAGCATGAAGAATATCTTGTATGATAATAGGGTAAATTCTAGCGCCGCGTATTTAACTGTACAATAACGTAGCCGAAGTCACGAACAATAGTTATTTAACAAATTTATTGATTAAATGTCAAAATTATTTATCAATCTGTGGTCACTCTCAAATTTCGTATTTACTTTCGTTATTCACGATCTTGTAATCATGGTGCTTGCGATATTATGTTTCAAACATTAACCTTTTAAGTAGGAAAACTAGATACATTCAGCGAGTTGGATTAAAAAGACATATTACTTGTCGATTACTAAAGTATATCGCATTTGGCAACTTTGTCTAAATATTTTCTACAATAGTAGGGTTATCTCTATTTGTAATTTACTAGAGACTACTAGCGAGTAACTGAAATACCACGTAACCGATGTTATGTTTATGTTTCTCGTTAAACAAAGCCATTGTAGATGGTCATTATCGGAAGTTTTTTTCTTCTGAGTCGGATAACAAAAGCAATATATTCCGATTGAAGCAAGAAATCTAATATGCGTAAATTATATATCAAAGATAAAAAATTATTGTGTCTATGATTTTTCTAAAGGGGAATCAAGAAATATGTCCATAAGATTATTAGTAATATTTTAAACAATGAGTAAAAGATACTTAATTTTGTATCATGTGTTATCATGTGTAAAATTTCCTACTTGTTCATTTATTTTCTTATTAGAAACATTTAATTACGACAAACTAAAGATATAATACCTATTATTATTTTATTAATGTTATCTACGTTGTATACTTAATATTAATATATAATTTTATTAATAATTTAATTTTTTATTATATTTAATACTTGCAATATTTAATATTAAACCATTAAGATACTCCCACTGAAAACGAACATAATAAAATCGCATGATTGTTATGAAATTATGAATGACGAGTATAGAAAAAATATAATGGCTATTACATATGACTACACCATATAGAGTGCGTAAGCGAGCTGAAAAAGCAATATAGAAATAGGAAGAAAACGCTGCATAGGGGCGTTGTTCTACAAGGCCTTGTAGAATAACACATGTATATTCGTACAGTAAATATGTAACACCGATGAATGAGCTACGTCAGCATATATGCCTGATTAGACAAAAATATAAGGAGCCTCTATGCAGTGTTTTCTTTCTATTTTTTATCGCATACTTGCACAAGTATATGACTCGTATAGTGTACTCTATCTTTATATCTCTACGTCTATGCATATAATCATATGACTATTTCCATCTATAGTGAATTATATACTGTTTTGTAAATATCGATTTTTATTTGAATTAAGCATGATTCAAAAGGTATCAATGTGTATCGTTCCATTTTTTGTACGGTTAAATCAATTTTACAATCGAATAGTAGACTATCGGGTGGTTATCCATACTGTTTAACGAGGTAGTTATGCGCATGAAACAGTAACAAATATACTTATATATTTTCTATAATTGTATAACCCTTTAGTTAATTAGATTACCGTATTTTGTAGAAAAACAAAACCATGTCAAAGATTTTCTGCACTTCGAAGGATATAGTAAAAAATGTACTAATCTGCTTTGGTCTTAAGATTATCAATGCTATCAAACATTAGAAATCTTAGAAATGTTACGACGAAACAGGTAAAATGCGTTCATTATGATGTAGTCGATATCAACGATGTACATTATATTTAACTAACATTCTGACAGAATATTAGAATCGTAAAATGATGCTTTATTATTTTTATATTATTAATCTTTTGTTTATTTTGAAAATTTTAATAAAACGTTTGTTTAACAAATTGTACTATATAGATTGAAGAATAAAGCGATTGCAATTGGTCTTCTGGTGCTGGCTGTTGTAATTTACAATGAATTTTCAGTGTATGATATACAAAAGTTAAAATGGTCAGTACGAGAGTGTTCAGAATGTGTCAAGGTGCTGCTCGTTGCTGATTCTCAGATATTAGGTCAAAAGAATGAAAATTATTTTGGCTCATGGATAGCACAATGGGATAGTGACAAGTACGAATAATGATTAATTTGTTTATCGAATCATGAGCCTTATACAAATTTGATGGTTCTTTTCAAATGTAAATATTGACCTGAATTTTGTTCCACAGTGTTTTATTTGCAGGTACTTGAAGAAAACATTTTCTAGAGCCTTAGACCACTCTAATCCTCATGTTGTTATATTTCTTGGGGATCTTATGGATGAAGGACATATTGCCAATGCAGAAAGTTTTAAGGATTACAAAAGGAGATTAGATTCTATCTTTGAAATGCCTGATCATATAATGGTATAATTACATATAAGTAATCAGGTGAATACCATTGTCCAAGATATATTTAAACATTTTTTTGTTTTATCAGAAAATTTATCTACCAGGAGATAATGATATTGGGGGTGAAGAGGATGTAGTTTCATCCAATATTTATAACAGATTTAATTTTGCATATAGTCAACCTGACACTTTAGTTTATAAGACAGTAACATTTTTTAAGGTAATGACAAGCATATATTAGTTTATAGGAGAATGTACATGTATATATATATGTAAATATATTTTGGATTATATTATATGTAGTAATATGCATATTTCTTGTTCTAGGTGAATAGATTAACCCATACAATGCCAGAAGCACCAAAAGATGCCTTCCTTAACGATTATGCAGAAAGAAACACAACAAACGTAGTACTTAGTCATATGCCTTTATTATTTATGCCTGGTACCTTCGTCCAAAATGTATGTGATATTTGTTCATTTATTAGACAGTGATGTTATTTTTAGTTCTTGTTAATAATTGCATTACGATATTAGGTACTGAAAGAATTGTCTCCCCAAATTATTTTTACTGCACATGAACATAAGGCCATGCATATCAGTTTAGATCCAGTAACAGATCAATTAAGTGACATTTGGGTTTTATCTCCTTATGAAACTCTAGTACATTCATTAAGAATGGACGTAGGTGATATTCACGAGTTGCAAATACCCACATGTTCATACAGAATGGGTACTCCTCATACGGGTTACGGACTTGTTTACATCGGTAGAGAAAATATAACATCGTGTTCATTTATGAAATTGACAGCTTTTTTTTCTTTTTAATTATATTTCTTCTTTTTCATTTTTAGATACACAAGAGAAAATGATAAATTTTACAATTTTATGGCTCCCAGGAAGATTTCCTCAATTATGGATTTACGTTTTCGTTGGAATATTTATTTTAGCTTTTAGCGTTTGCACGTGTATTTCTAGTTATTGTGTAAAGAGTCGTGCAGCATATAGTCGTATGTCTTCAATATAAAGCAGCATATAATCAAAAATACATAAAAAATACTTAAATATTGAAAATCTGAAATATGATAACTTGACATCAGAGATGGGGTATAAAGATCCGTCCAATGTAAGTGATTCTGTTACTATCCATGTCAAGTTTTGAATGGAATGGTAATTTGATGTTTAACAAGGAAGATTTACTTATTATCAAATATCAATAACGTAATTCTTAAAATATGTTCCTAACATCTAAATATGGTTAATACTTAAAAACGAACAACTTCATTCATGGTATGTTCATGGCTTACATAAACCAACTATTTGTTAAATTTAGTATTTAGGAATAGTATTTTAACACGATGCTATATTTATTTGTTTTTCGTTTAAATAAGTTCGTAGTTGTAAATTACAAGGCTGAAGTAATATATCTTCTGTATAGTGTGTAAATCCCTTTTTTACCCATTATAATCTATAGTACAATATCAAATGCAAACGTAAGTACATAAAGTGTCATCTATATTGAAAATTATATATATTAAAAATCATCTATATTGAAAATCATCTATATTGAAAGTCATCTATATTGAAAGTCATCTATATTTCTCCTGTTTAAATAAATTAAAAGAGATTATGATTGCTGTATTAATATAGCAGAACATTGTTAATTCTTTTAGAAGAGATGGTTTATATTTGTGTGTGAAAATGTATATACGTTCGCCCAAAATATATAAATATAACATGTTAAAACTTGACTTATTATTTTTCATTTTAATAATATCCAACTATTATTTTATTCGTACAATTATGTAGATTATATGAAAGTAACGTAATATTAAGTTTTAATACTTGGAAAAGAATTTATTAATTGCGAAATGGTTAATTTAATGTTGTTATATTTCTTGAATCTTTAATCGATTTTCGAAAAATTTTGCCAGAACATTTGAAATAGAAACATAAAATAAACGTTCAGTCATTGGTCAACATCCACATAGATGTCAATTGTGAAGTAGTATTTATATAGATGTATACGTAAACGAGAAACATTACATACGTCAGTCCCTTTTTACGTTCTTTTGAAAAAAAAGCTACTTGATAAAAAAGTTAATAAATTAAACTTGTTTGTATACACAATTTTATTCAATAAGATGGGGAAACGAAAGGCCAGTGATAGTGCAGGAAGTCCGAATCAAGATTTATGTGATTTTCTTATGGGTAAATTATTTGTTATATATTCTGTATATATATATTTTATATAAATAAAAGAAAATAATAGAAGTAAAAGTTTCAATCATTTAATAAAGGCATACTTTTATTTGCCATTATTTGTAACCTTAGAGTTTGTATCATAAAAAATTTAGAATTGTTATTTAAATATTTATAACTATCACATACAATTAATAATTGATGTATAAATTTACATAATGAAATTACAGAGTTAGCAAATTATGAGCGGAATGTTAGTAACAATATTTACAAGTATAATGCCTATCGTAAAGCTGCAAGTACCTTAAGTACATTATCAGAGAGAGTAAAAAGCGGACAAGAAGCAAGAAAATTACCAGGAATTGGAGAAAAAATTGCTAAAAAAATTGACGAGTTTCTTAATACTGGAAAGTTACAAAAGTTGGAAGATGTATTTATTTTAATTTATTTTTTAATAACAAAATTTACTTTAGTTTTTCTTTTTGTATTGATTTTTAAAGTTGTTATTTTTACAGATTAACAAAGATGAGAGCAATGTTGCAATTAATTTATTGACTCGTGTATCTGGCATTGGACCTACAAAAGCCAAAGAATTAGTGGATAGTGGCATTAAGACTTTAGATGATTTGAAGAAGCATCAAGAAAAATTAAATCATCACCAAAAAATTGGGCTCAAGTATAGAATAATCAGATGCATAGTACTTATTATTTGTTCTCATAATAATCATGTTTCTTTTTAGATATTTTGAAGATTTTGAAAAAGGAATTCCTAGAAAGGAGATTGAGCAGATTGAAAAAATTATAAAAGATTCTATTGTAAAGTTAAACAAAGAATATATTATAACTATTTGTGGAAGTTACAGACGTGGAAAAGAAGAAAGTGGGGATATTGATGTTTTGTTAACACACCCTACATATACATCCAAAGAGAAAGAATCAAAGAAAAAGACTTCACTTAAAGATGTTGTGGAATGTCTTGAAAAAAGAAAATTAATTGTAGATACAATATCTCTTGGGCAAACAAAATTCATGGTACATTAATCATTTAATTCAATTTAGACAAAGAAATTATGTTTAAAAACATCTTTAATTTTAGGGTGTCTGTCAAATTCCCAGTAATAATAAAAAACCATTTAGGAGACTTGATATCAGACTTACACCTTATGATCAATACTATTGCGCTGTACTTTATTTTACCGGAAATGATCTTTTTAATAAGAGTATGAGGGCGCATGCTTTGGAGAAAAACTATACTTTAAATGAATATACGCTAAAACGTCTAACACCTGAAGGTATATAATTAAAAGCGAAAATTTTTTCAGTATGAGTAAATCTACATATTTATATTATATATAATGTAGGAACTCCAGGGGAGGCAGAAAAAATCGCATGTGAAGAAGACATTTTTCGAATTCTCAAATTTCCATATAAAGAACCAAAAGATCGAAATTCATAAGTAATATTTATTGTATACGAAGAATTATAATATATTAGTTATTTGTATAATATTTTGATTATTTATCAAGTAAATTATTAAAATTTAATTATTAAAATAATGAAGCAAGGATTCGTTCACTGTCTTTATTTATAAAAATTTAATATAACTTTAATAAACTTAAAATAATTATTTAAAACTAGAATAATTACCTTTTTCCCTAATATCTATTAATCAATGTTAACAATGTTCTCAAATGTAAATGTGTCATTAATTCTTTTCTTACATTATTGTATTTCTTTGCCTATAATACAGTTATCTAACATTTCTTTTTTGTTCTATAAAACGTAAAAGAAAAAGAAAGTCTTTTTTAATAAAAGAATATTTGAATATGAATTTTAATTTAAAAGATAGAAAGTCTTCTTTACGTTTTATAGAACAAAAAAGAAATGTTTCATTCATGTTAAGGCAATGGTAGATATTATTACGCTGATAGATATACTTTTAAATAGTTATGATAATATCTTTCCTATAAAGAAGATATGCAATTATTGCCCATAAAGTTGTTGTCCATAAATTCATAGCCAGAAGAGAAGCATGGGAAGGATGAGCGATATTCCACGCCCATGGGAATAAATCTTTTGTCAAAACGTGACCAACGTACAGAAAAATTGGATTTATCCCTATGAAAAACAATAATTATATAGTTTCATATAAAAAAGAATATTTATTTATATAACAGTTTCTTTTTGCATTAATACATACCAGCATAAATGAAAGGAGCTCCACTCCAGAATTGTTTATAATCAATAAGAAAGTATAAAATTGCATACAACAAAAAAGCAAAACTAGAACAAGTCAAAACGTACGATAATGTCATCATCCTTTTGCTAACTGGAATCACTCCTCCTTCGCTTTCGAAATTGCATAAAATTCCAGCAATAATACCCTAGAAAATAATATTTTTTGTTAGTAGGAATTACATTGCCTTTCGAAAAAATTTATTTCTGTCAACTCACTGTAAATATTGCCCATAAGAACCACCTAATCAGCCTAGCATTACCCTGATAATACAGCAATAAAATTTTGCCAGCATGAACTCCCAAATAAACAATAAATATGGCCGATATAGTGTTCATCAATCCTGCAATTTAATTGTCGTCATGGATATTAAATTATATACAAACTATTTTTCTATAGACATATATAAACAATATACCTTCAGGGTCATAACGTAAGATTTGACCATAAATAGAGTCTTTTATTTTAGAATACGTGTGATTTCCAAAGATCAATCTATCTATGTAGCCAGCTGCGCCAGCGGTGCAATTCATGTATTTTCCACGATAATGATATTTTCCACCTGGTCCAAAGTAACCCGTCGGGCAATTCGGTATATGAAGGAAGAATGTAATTAATGTGTGTGTAGTCATAATGCCTGCCATAATTAACCATTGAGGCCAGCTATCTAAGATGTCTCGGAATATAGCGAAACGGCCAAACTGGAGTAAGATATCCTAATGAGTAATTTTTGTAGATACCAATTAGATAAATGTAAAAGCTATACGTAACAAAAATGATTATATTCAAACCTGAGAATGGGGTTTCATGAAGATTGTTTCCAATATGGCACATACGAAATACGACACAGCTAGTAACTGAAGAATACCAGGAAAACGAAGATCGTTTAAAGATTTACTATCAATTGAATTTAACATTAATCCGAGAAGAATCAATATCGCTGATCGTCGAAGGCAACATAAAGTTATTTTCACACGTGATGTTGTTAAACGAAGTTCTGCCCGTTTTGAGATTGTTATCGACATACCCATAATCCATGCAAACCTACAAGTTATTTATTGTACTTTTTGAAAGATTAAACATAATATAAATAATTACTTACCAAGGAAGTATTAAATCAGCTACGGAAAGTCCAAACCATGCACTATGATTGAAGAAAACGTACTTTCCTCCTCCATTATTGACAAATATCATCAGTAATATTGCAATTCTGTAATAATATAAGTAATATGATATCTAAATTGGCAAATACGCGAGAAACAAGCAAAAATATAAAAATACCCTCTAAACGCGTCTACTGATTGTATTCTACTGCTGAATTTCGTAACTCTAATTACTGGATGTGTTGTATTCTCTTCTTGAAGTCTATTCAAATCCTAGAATAATATTAAATGAAATGAAATGAAATGAAATGAAATGTACAATAATATATCAAACTATGCCTACATCATATACATTATTGGGGGACAATTTTCCTCTTATTACTCGTATAATAACTTTAGATGTTGTCCATGTGACTGCTAATAACATATATATCATAAATGCTGTCAAAATTGCTGTAAAAGAAATTTGTTAGTATTAGAGTTGTTAGTATTTTATGATGAACCACGATTATGAAAATGTATTATTAAATATTACTTACGAAAGTAGCTATTTCTTGGTTCATGTATTACATAAATATTAGAACATATATCAGCACTTGATATATTCCATCCATAACTACCATATTCCTTGAAGGTATAAGTTGTGCTACAAAGATGGTTGGAAATAAATACATAGTTGGATGGAAGTGCATATCAGATATATACAAATAAAGTGTTACAACCTGTTTTCTTGAAAACCATAGCAGATATTAATTTTTTTTTAAATATCACGATACAAGGGGACTGTTTATTTATGGTACAAAAGATTTTTCTGAAACAAAATTTTCTAGAAGTATTTAAAATGATGATGTTCACTTCTAACATCTATAAGTTATGAGTACAACACTTATAACAAAAGAAGATATAAAGAGAAGAATACTAAATGCCTGTAAATCTATAACTGCAACAATATTATCAAATGTACGAAATAATATCATACAAAAAATAAATAAATGTTTAGATGTCAACAGTTTCCACTTTGGACATTTAATAAAATGAATTGTACCTTAGGATATATCTATTTTAATTAACCTTTGATGTCTCTGCATAGTCTCCCTTTAGATCTTTTTCTCGTTATAACTCTTTAATTACGCAGAATAATAAAAAATGCTTTAAGCAAATGTTTTGCAGTCTCAGAACAGCTATCCAAATGAACAGAAATTAATATGCATTCAATTTTAAAAAAATGAGGGGGACTTCCATTGACCCCCTAGCAGTCATCTTAGAAAAATCTCTTGCTCCAAAAATAATCAGCCCCCTTGTACCATTGAAATTAAAAAAAAAAATTAGTAAATATTAGCTATGGTTTCTAAGAAAATGGCTTGTAACACTTTTTTTGTTCCTATAAGAAGAAAGGATACTTACTGACAATATTCATAATTTTTATGTGGTTCAACAGTTTGATAATATATGTGTAATGGGTATTTTGTGCTTATTATCAAACTTGTATTACTTTTTGGTGTTAAAGTAGCCAACGGGACACCAGTACCCTATAAATCAATAATTTATATATAATTTAGATATTACACATGTGTTTGATATATATAAATTAATTTCAAAATTGTGTATATATGAATACATACTGTGTAAGCTTCCCATGCTATTGCATAAAAGATGACAGGATTAATATATAAATTCAAAATACTGAAACATGCTTGATCTATTCCAAGCGAAGCATTTGAATTAGCACAAGAACTTATAGATGTGTCTATCATTTTGGAAAACTTAAACTTGTCCCAAACTTATTCACATCCGCACAAGAAATGATATTTTTACAAATTCTTGCTTAATTTGATCCATGTATAATGTACCAAATATAACGTGAAATTATGTCTGAAATTAAATACACAATGATATTAAAATAAATATACGAATTAATATTTTCATTATAAAGTATACAAAAATTATAACGTAAAATGAATTTTTCTAAATAACATACATTTCGATTCGTACAGTTTCCTAAAATAATCCATGTATTTACAAGCTAATCTATTTTGGTACAAATTGGAACTCTTTTTTCTTCAGAAAGAAATATCGTACAGCGATCAATTGAATTTCATAGTTTCTTTAATACACAAATTAAGTAAATCAATTGGATTTCAAATAAATGACAATATGACTTAGATCGAAAGGCGTTTTCAGTAAGTAAACATTATGAATGCGTCGTAATCAATAAACAAATCATAACACATAGAATGCACTACGCGGTGAACAACGCATTTCTAAGCTAAAAAAAGGACATGAATAATGCACGAGTTACATAAAGAAACAATATTAAAATGGATTATTAATGTACCGTTGAAAAATTCTAATCACGTAATTTTGCTACGAATGAAACAAAAACTGCCTGTCCAATGTAGCTTCACTCAGAAAATATTGGAAGACACAGGAAAATATGGCGGATTTCCTTTGCTTTTAGCAATGTGGTGAAAATACGTATATATATATACATACAAGCTGATATAAATTAAATACATATATATATAGTTGTTGCTTTACGCATTTCATTTGATGTTTCATCAAATGCATTTGAATATTTACATATACGTCTATACATACAAGCTGGACATGTGTTACCGCGTAAATGAGTGCGATATGGGAATAGAAACAGAACCTTGAATTTATCTCCCTTCTCTCTTTGTCTAATTAAGCAAGCTCACTGACGCTGCTTGTTGATCGGTGTTACACTTGCATACATAGTTACATACTGTACGAATGTGCTTGCATTATTATAAGCAAGAATACAGGAGGCTTTTTGCAGCGATCTTTTTCTATTCCTATATTTTTCGCCTTTTCAACTCGTTTACGCACTCCTCTACAATATACAATAACATATTTCTATATCCATGGCAAACTTCCGCTAATGACATTTGAAAAGGGTTTGGTTAGTCTCAGAGATACATGAATTGAAATTGACGCCTAGATTAAAGATTAAAACAGAAAGGAAATTTCCTCTCTGATTAAGAAAAGATCCAATTTATTTTATTTTTTAATTTCATTTCTTTCTCGTATATAAAGCTATAAAATAAAAGTGGTAAAATAGAATTTAAGCGGCATAATTAAAAATTCGAAATGAAGTCTGTGTTTAATTTAAAAAATTAAATTTTTGTGTAATTATATATTTCATATAATAATAACAAAAATTATTTATTATTGTAAAGAACCTTTAATATATATGCAGAATGAATATTAAAACTCCTACGCTTTTAGATGATATTTTACTAAATTTAACGTAACACGTGTGAATAATATTGAATTTAAATGTCGTCTACTCTTAACAGCTGTTAATCTAGCCTATAATTAAAAAGTAGAGACAAAATCGATATAAATTAAAAAATAAAATTAGAAATTCGTATGTTGCGAATAAATAATTGATATACATTACTTCAAAGGAGCATTGAATTGCATTAATTATCACATTAATTATATGAAAGCCAATATATATTTGTGTATATTAAATAATATACGAGACAATAAGCACAATAGTAATTACACTGAAAAAAAAATGTTAGTAAATTAAGATGTGTGTGATCAAATTAAGCGATGGTTTGGTTGAAAATATTTTGTTACATTAATTGATATAAAACATTGTAAAAAAGCACGTGGCAAATCAATTCGTTAAATTTTATGTGTTTTAAAAACCAAAAAATGAATTTTTATTTTCTCATGTAAGATTTGTATCTCTTTCTTGTGAGAATATTATATTTTAGTTTAAAATCTTTTCTAGCAAATGTTATGTGTATGTCTAACAATTTTGTATTCTTTCAGGATGCGTATGGTATTCTCATTAAATATGTTGCTTGTAATAGTCATATGTAAAATATTATGTATATTTATTATCTTACCTATTTTATTAATAACATGGAGAAAGCAATATTCCAAAAGTCGAATGGAAAGATCACACAAGGAAACAATTGTAGCTTTCTTTCATCCGTATTGTAATTCAGGTGGAGGAGGTGAAAGAGTACTTTGGGCTGCTGTGAGTGCTATACAAACCAGGTATAACTATTTTAAATAAATTAATAAATTAAATAATAATTATGTTATTTACGATAACTTTAATTAATTATCATATGTTTAAATTATTATTTTTATCAGATATCCTAATGTATGCATAGTTATTTATACTGGGGATCTTGATGCACATCCAGAACAAATTTTAAATAAAGCAGAAAAAGTATTTAATTATAAAATTGAGCATAAAATTGAATTTGTATACTTACATAGGCGCAAATGGGTGGAACCTTCAATGTATCCATATTTTACACTTTTAGGACAGAGTTTGGGATCAATTTGGTTAGGTATTGAAGCTTTAAATAGTTTTGTACCAGGTAAAATTTTATTTCATATCTGTTTTAATAATTGTTTTATAAATACCATATATTATGTTAAATGACATATAAAATATTGTTTTAGACATTTACATCGATACCATGGGTTATGCATTTACATATCCATTATTTAAATATATTGGTGGGTGTAGAGTAGCAACATATACTCACTACCCCACAATTTCAACTGATATGTTGAGACATGTTTATAGAAGAGTTATCTCTCATACTAATAAAAGAGTTATAGCTAGAAATCCATTTTTATCGGCAGCTAAACTTGTTTATTATAAATTATTTGGACTTGTATGTATATAAAGATTATTAATTAATTATGCTTTGATGATATAATTTACAACAATTACTTCAGATATATGGTTGGGTTGGCAGTAGGGCAGAAATTGTAATGGTTAATTCCTCATGGACCGAAGAACATATTAATACAATTTGGAAATGTCCATTGAAAACTCATAAAATTTATCCACCTTGCAATGTAAAGCACTTAACATCACTGCCACTTCTCAATGATGATGAAAAATGTAATAATATTCGTATAATATCAGTCGCACAATTTAGACCAGAAAAGAATCATCCATTAATGTTGAGAGCCATGTATGAACTTAGATCAATCGTTAAAGAAGAGATTTGGGAAAAAGTAAGTTTAATATAATATAATGATATAAATAATAAAAGGTTTCATATTAGCAGCTTTTATTGCAATGTTACATGATCTTGCCAGATTCGTTTAATTCTTATTGGTTCTTGTCGAAATTTTGAAGATGAAGTACGCATGAAAGATATGAAGGATTTATCAAAACATTTTGCATTAGATGAAAATGTAGAATTTAAACTAAACATACCATACTCGGAACTTCTATCGGAACTTCAACGAGCAATGATAGGTTTACATACAATGTGGAATGAACATTTTGGTATAAGCATTGTTGAATGTATGGCAGCTGGATTAATTGTAGTAGCTCATGGTTCTGGTGGACCAAGGTAAAGTGTAATCAAAAATATAGTAATGTAATAGTCAAAGGATCCTCAGCTTTTTCAGAAATATATACCAGCAAAATTAAAGTTAAAGAAGAATTGAAGAAAAATATTACTTGGCTGAGAACCATTGATATAGTCAATAAAATTTATTGCTAAAAATATTCTTTTATAAAAATAAAAATACACAAATTAATACATAATTGTAATATATGAATAATTATAGGGCTGATATAATAGAAACACAACCAGGGTCTCAAAATGGATTTTTAGCTACAGAAGCTGAAGAATATGCAAAGATTATGGCACATATTATCAACATGCATCCAGAAGATAGAAATGCCATTAGGACAGTTGCTAGGTATTATTACTTTTTGCGTTATTATTTTTTAATAATAAATCATATTGATTAATATGAAAGATAAATTTACAAATGATCAGAAATAAATTATTTTTTTAGAGCATCTGTGGATCGGTTTTCGGACGAAATGTTTGAAAGAGAATTCTTACGAACTATAGAACCATTTTTTAGACAAAAACAGGAATGATAATTCTTATTAAAATATTTATTATGATTAGATGTATACTTTTTTAACATATTTTTGCTTCTTCTATAAAACAGAAAACATCATAAAGTTATTCATCTACTGATTGAATAAAAAATTATGTACATAAATATTGCAAAAAAGAAATAGATATAATCAAATAAGAAAAGGAACAGATGTTATCTGAAGTTCTTTGTTTTATGTGTTATAATTATTCTTGATAAAATAAATAAGGTAACAATGAGAGAAAGCAACTAATACATGTACTATGCATTTTGCATTATACTTATTCTGAATATACAACTGTTACTTATTTTATATCTTTATTTTCGTACCCACAACCTTCACATTCTAAGGTATAGGAATTATTACTTCCATCATTTCTATTTTCGCATAACTTAAATTGAAGATTAAACTGTTGTAAGACCAATTCTGCCACTTTTATAGCTGTTTCAGTATGACAAGTAAGTTTTTTACTTCCGAGATTAATTTTAGAAGTACCTTTAGCTAAAGCCATCAAAATGATTAACTAAAATATACAAGTAATTATAATTTATGATAAAAATAAATTAGTTTTAATTATTTTATAAAAATATACATACTTGATCTTGTGCGTGTTCGTCAACGCAGGATTTTGCTAAAATTGTGTCCAATATTTCATTAGCTGCCTGTATACCTGGTGCTACTAGCTCTTGACGTCCAGAACCCAATCCTGATCCACCAAAAACACATCCACTAGTCGTAGCGCACATTACACTGATGATATCGTTCATATTTAATTAAAAACATAATGTATAAAATTCATAATTTTTGGCTGTATCTAAATCTTACTTGATGCCAGACCCATTACTAATAGTTACAGATCTATCCTCTTTATAAACTTCGATATTTATAGGTGGCAATGGAATATTAGATTTATTTAAACCTTTTGTTAAAACTGATTTTACATCATTTGCCATTCTATGTGCTTCCTTTAAAACAAACAAGATATGTATCAAAGAAATATAATATTACAATTATACAACTATATGATACATACCCTAAAGTGAACAACACCTGCAACATATGCCCATCCTACTATTTCATGTGGAATTCCTGGATCAGTTAAAGTAATAGCTTTCAAAGTATGTACAGGTTTAATGTACAAATGTACCTCTCCACCTCCCTTTGGATAATAACCCCTACATAAATTGTTAAAAAATTAATATTCTATAAATATCTATAGTTTACAGCAAAATATTAAGAACAAAATGGCTAAATTCGTATCATCACATCAACGTATACCTTGTTATAACTTTAAAATCAAAATCAGCTCCAAATTTATTAAGTAATGGTCTGAATATTTCTGTAAAATATTCTATATGTGGTCCCATAGGAACGTTTGTGCCACCTTTAAGAATCAATGTAACTGTATCCTTTTTTGGAAGAAAAAGGGCACAAGGTAAAGCTACTTGAGCTAACAAACAAATACAGCCAGCAGTTCCTGTATCCACAAAGAATGTGTGTTTTTTATCCGTGTTTAACTGACCAGGTTTAAACTCTAAAGTTGTTGATCCTATATGAGCTCCATAAACTTCTGCATTACACATATCTTTTAACAGTTCTACTCCTGTAATAATGTTCAATTAAAAAAAAAACAAGATTAACAAAAATCAAAAGTTATATTTTAACAAGAACATACCTTTTAAATGTTGTGCAGCAAGGCCAGGCTTAGGACGACCTGCTCGTATATTATTAATTTTAATTGGAATTTTATATAATGCACTCAGGCAAAGTGCAATTCTTAATACCTGACCACCCTAAACATAAGCATAACTTTTTAAATTTTAGTTAGGAATATTAAAAATAACATATTTCATTTGTGCATTCAATAATTTTTACATACATATACTTCTATAAATCTTAATTAAAGCACTTGAATTATCTAATCTTATATGATTTATAAAATAAACAATTTTTAAATACATACACCTTCGCCTAGGCTTCCATCAATTTGTATCGAAGACATAGTACGGATAATACAATCAAGTGTACGAAATGTACGCAACACTGAGGAAAATATATTTTTTACTAAAATGTTGCTTTTTTCGGAATCTTTATAAACGAAACTGAAGTTGTTTACCTAAATATTAAAAAATCTAATATGTATAAACTGTACAAAAAATTCATTTCATATGTATTTGCAAAGAGCATATAACTATATAATAAACATACTACTCTCTAGTACTACTAGAGAGGAAATCTCTGATATTATATAGGGATCATTGAATCATATAATTCAAATATGTAAGTACGTACATACTTAGTATTATATTGTTTATAAAAATTAATGTACGTTAACTTTGCAATCTTTAATGTTCTTTTAAGTAGTGCGTTATGAATGAATTCTACAGGGTAATCCCAGAAATGAAAGTGCTCACTCTTATCGTTCCGGTTATTCTCAGATTAGTGCTGCCCTCAGCGGTCAAGTGCTGAAGATGTTCCACGCTATCGTATAAAAGAATCTATTTAGTTCCACTATAAATGAAATATATTCACTTTGGTTCCACCCTACAACAGTCCATTTCATTATGTGGTCCTACGAAAATGTTCATACTTTTCTGTACTAATTAAATTTAGTTGCCTTAGAAAGAGAAACTAACTGTCTATTATATTCTTTTTAGAGATGAAAAGAAAATCTTCCCTTTTAAACGATAATGGATCAGTGGAGTGATACAATAATTTTAATATATTTTCCATGCGCAATAGCGTTGTAGACATAAAATTAAATTTACTTTCCTTGCGATAATGTTTTTATCATAATAAAACCTAAATTTTATTTTAATAATAATTCCAGCAGTTTATTCAGAAGCACGAGGCTTTGAACACTTGTAGTCTTGATTTTCGCCATCCCCGGTTCCAGGAAGAGGTAGCTGAGACATTTGAGGCTGCCGTAAATTATGCGCCTTGCTGTTTCAGGGGTTCGCAGGCTTCAAGGGTTTTGCGACTACGACGCCGAAGATATTCGAGTATTCTTCATAGAATCGTCAACAAGGGCGGACGGAATCGACTATTCTGTGCGTTTTCTACCATTCTGAGTACATGCGGCGTCTCGGATAAATCGGGATATGTTTATACAAATAATAAATTATATTTCTACACATAATATTCCACATATCAGATGTGGAATTAGAACAACGTGTTTTTCTGGTTGAAAAAAATATCAATTATCGAGAAAGGTATTTCTTTTCGTTTCGTGTGTGTTTGTATGCGTAAGACGGATGGAATTGTTTCGTTAAATACTAATTGCGAACGGGGAGCTGATTTCCGATTCCGGGAGAATTCATTACAATGTGCTTAATTCAGTGAAGTGGGGTAATTTTATTATATATGACATTGTGATATTTACACGCACGAAGCATATATACAAATGAACGATGATCTAGTGTGACACAAATATAGTTCATACAATGGGTGCGGGAAAAAGGCTCGCTCATGTGAATCTCTAATCAAAACGCGAAGAAACTTGAAAATCGCTGCCGGACGTCCGCCAAAACGGAGACCTATTGGAGGGGATGAATATTCTCGTGTAACGGAAAGTTTGACGAGGAGTAACCACGTAGTACGATTATTTGTATTTACAAAAATTTGACGCATCAACGGACTCGTATGCTAACCTCGAAGTTCTAGTAGTGTGAGTATTTATTTAATGTGCGAAATATCAATTCTCAATGCATCGTGAAAATTCTAAAAGGACACAGTGATCAGAGCGGTTATCACGGTGACTCGGAGTAGAAATCTTCCTTACAGGAATTAATAGCGGAAGATAATTTTTTTTTTTTAATTTGTGCTTCACAATTTGTCCAGCTGAGCATTCGGTAAATTTTTCTAGCTTAATTGCTAAATAACATGTGGATGGCTACCCCCAGCGGGATACCATTTTCGAGTCTGACTTTCTTATTTTTTTAGTCAGGTCAGTGGGGTATTCTCTTTTTTGTTCTCTTTCTATAGAGTTTTGCTCGCTTCAGCAGCCAGCTGGTTTGGATGTGTTGCCTTTCTTTCCTTGTATTTTTCTGCATACCTGCCGATTTCTTCTTTGACCGCTGATATCTTTAAATCTTTACGTCTACCCTCGTTCCTGATATACCATGGGGCGTTGATTATTGTTCTGAGTATTTTCACTTGTAGCCACTGCAGTTTATTTATGTGGCTCATTGCTGCTGTCCCTTACAGTGCTATTCCGTACGTCTAAATTGATTTTATTATCGTTCTGTATATTTTTCATTTATTTTCAATATTGAAAAATGTTGGCCTCTTCGTATGCTTTTCCTGAGGGGTGTTTCGTATCATAGATAGTGTTTTTTTTTATTTAAAATTTCACATTCACAATTTGTCCAATTTGAATATTTGGTAGAATTTTTTATCTGTTTGATTATCATGGGTGGCTACCCCCAATGGGATACCATCTTCGTGTTTGTTAAGATATATCTTTTGTGAGATCTGCTGGGTGTTTCCTTTTTAGTCTTCTTTCTATGGTTTCTAACGTACTGTGGCGGATTGGTATCAACAGGACGCCGACAGGTCGAGGCATCAACGCGGCGCAACACCTCCCGGGCGATCCGCTGGTACCAACCGCCAACACTAGAGGGCTACGACGACAACGAGTCTGTCTAACTCGCTAGCGGTCGAATATACGAGCGATTGATACAAATACCGCACCCAGCGAGGCTCCCTCTACGTCTAAGGCAGGGACTACCGGGCATAGCAGTCGACTGTTGACCACCGAGCGGGACGGACCCCTCGGAGCGCGCGTCGGAGTAGACTAACATCCACTAAAGTAGAAGGACCAAGTGACAAAATAGTGACAAAAAAGTGAAAAATACGGCATCGACATCATCTCCATAAATACAAATAAGAACAAAAAGAAAATAAAATAAGATAAGACAAAATAAAACTGTACAAAAAAATAAAAGCCACCGACTATGAAGCCAAGAGCAACGAAACGAAACCCACCGTAGACCCAATGAAAAAAGCCTCCAAGAGAAAAATAATTATACATAAAACAGCCAGGGAAATCAACAGTATCCTAAGACTCCCCGCGCAAAAAACGCGGAAACTCAACCCACAACCTAACCTGGTTGCCAGGGCAAAAAGTCTAGCAACCGTCCCAGGAAACACAGTTGTAGATCATCACCCCAAGCTAAAGGAAGAAAAGGCTAACGAAACCAAAAACATGAAGCCCACAAGAGCTACTTCGCCTCCAGCGATAGTAACAAAAAATAGATTCAGCATATTACAAGCTGAACCAGAGCCCCATCCACAACCGGGACCATCAAGCTACCCCACTTGGGAATCAACGCTAGAACAAATAAGAAAGAAAAACGAAACATTACGAGGCAAAACGGGAAGACACGGTCTCACCACGTCACCGGAACAATCGGCGCAGCAAGGGCGACGCACCCCACCGTACAACCTAGGAGGCCCGGCGCCTCCAACACCGCCAAGGGGGGACCGAGCACCGGACGGACGCCCCACCGGACGCTCCGCGGAGGAACGCACGAGCACCCCACCCACCACAAGAGACAACAGGCCGCCACCCATCAACATAATCCTACAAGACCCCAAGGACACCGTAACGCTCATAGAGAAAGTAGCGGACATTAAACAATTTCACATCAAAAGAATACACGCAGGTAAACACGCACTCTACCTCCAAAACCTACCCGACTTCCATAAAGCGAAGCAAACACTCCTCTCAGCGAACACAACCTTTTACACATACACACCCAAAATAGAGAAACACCATACATACTTGCTAAAAGGCTTAGACAATAGCTACACGGAAACAGAAATACTCACAGACCTACAAGCTCTACAAATAGACGACGTCCAGTTTACAAAAGTCTCACGATTTACGACAAAAAAATCAAGGGAGAACAATATATTGCTCCCAATCTACATAATACAGCTATCCCCCGACAGCAATATAAGCAAGCTACTAAAAATAAACCATTTTAACTACTACAAGATAAAATGGGAAAAAATAATAAAAAAACAGGATGACATAACTCAATGCCACAAATGCCAGCGACTAGGCCACACAGCGCAAAACTGCAACCTAAACTACCGCTGTGTTAAATGCAGTGAGCCCCATGGCCCAGGCGACCGTAAAATAAAAAGGGAAAACGCAGTAACCAAAGACAAAATATTCTGCGTCAACTGCAAAAACTACGGACACCCCGCGTCATACAAAGGTTGCCCCAAACTCGTAGAGCTCCGTAAAAAGCTAGCCGACAAAATCAAAAAAGACAAAGAAGCAAAGACACAACGGATTGCCCGAATAAGCCGCAAATACATCCCAGAACTAAAGTTCTCCGACGTAGCGAAGCAGCAAACAACACCAAATCAAATAACCAAAATCTTCCCACAATCAGCAAACTTAGATCCGCGTTCAAGCCAAAGCCCAATCACAACCGATATCTCCCCCCATCTAAACATCATAAACGTTATCGAAGACTTTAAAAAAGGTATCCTCCAAGCGTTAAAAGAACAACAAATGCAATTAAACGAAATAAAAAACACCCTATCAACGCACGAAGAAAGGTTCGACGCCATCTTCAGCACCTTCAATAGCACAGACGACGAATAACCAAAACACGCCAAACCAACAATCACAGCAAAAAACACATAAATTTAACCTAAAACATCTGAAAATAATCGCAATAAATGCTAACTCTTTAATCTCAAACCAAAAAAGATACAGTATGCTAACCCTACTAAATAAAGAAGCCCCCGATATGGTACTCATCTCAGAAACAAAACTAAACAAAAGACACAAGGTACACTTCAAAAACTACACCATGATAAGACACGACAGACCGAACGCCAGCCAAGGAGGAGGAACAGCGATCCTCATAAAAAGCCCCATAAAACACAAAACGATCCTAATTGATAAAATAACAAGTTTCAGAACCTTAGAAACAACGATCATAAAAATAAAAATAAGCAATAAGGAAAATTTATTCATCACTGCAGCCTACGCAACCCACGGAAACCAGAAAGAATTTAACTGCGAATTCAACAACCTCTTCGAACTCTTGCAGCTCAATAAACCGGAAAACTACTATATAATAGCAGGAGACCTTAACGCGAAACATACAAGCTGGAAAAACGAAATAAACAACACGAGAGGCAACTTCATTAGAAACTGGCTAGACAATAAAAGCATCCACTACAAAACAAACCTATACAGCTCCGAGCTACCCTCTTACCCAAAAGGAGGCTCATACCTGGACATATGCTTAGCAGATGCGCGACTAAAATTCCAAAACCTACGTCCAAATAATACCGTAAAAACCTTAGCCTATGACAGTGACCATAACGCCCTAGTATTTCAAATTAACAAAAACACATCTGACTTCCTAACACTCGAAACCCAGACCGAGACACCCAGGTACAACTACAAAAAGACGGACTGGAAAAAGTTCCAAAACACACTCGAACAAAACTGCGACCTAAAGATCTACAACATCGTCAACCTAACAAACAGACAAATCGACTCATTCTTAGACGAAATAGAAAAACACACACAAATCGCTCTCCAAAAATCCGTGCCAATCATAAAACAAAAAAATTCATGCGAGCCCTATATAAACAATAAAATAAAAGATCTACAGCGAGATAGAAGCTACATACTGTCCAAAATAAACAATATAAAACTCAACTATTCCTACGACAAAAGAGAAGAATTAGAATTCCTAAAGTTCCTACTACACAGAATAAAAACGCAACTGAAACAAGAATTCGCAACTTCTATAAACCATTACTGGACAAACAAAATAAAAAACATCTCCAAGAACGACTCAGCCAACATGTTCCCACAAATAAATCAAATCTTTAGACCAAAGGAACGGGGCCCCACCCCACCTCTCAAATTGCCCCCAGAAAATGCCCCCCTCATCCAAGAAGCAGGTATAACGATACACAACACCATCAAAGACACCGAGGGCAACTTCATAATACCCAAAACAATAGAAAAACTAGACATCATCGGCACCCACTTTTCCAAAATACATACGCAAAACGAACACATGGGCCGAGAACAACTAAACAGAATTATCATCGCCGAAACAAACAAACTCAAAAATGAAATGGAACAAGACAAAATGCTAAACAAAACAGTCTGCATATTCTCGAACGAAAACACCGCAGACAATCCCAAACAACCAGATCCAGAAATAAACTACTTCACAAACTACAATCAACTAAACACAATCCTCTCCAAACTAAACAACAAAAAATCCTCCGGCTTCGACGGCATCCCAAACACCCTACTCAAGCGCCTACCGAACAAAATAAAATGGTACTACACGGTACTCTTCAACAATGCTCTAAACAACACATACTTCCCCAGAAAATGGAAAAAAGCCAAACTGATAGCCATAACAAAAAAAAACAAAGACGGCTCCTCGCCCGCAAACCTACGACCCATAAGTCTCCTCCCCAACATAAGCAAAGTATTTGAAATAACCATAAACAACCCCCTAACCTCCTTCTGCACAAAAAACAACATAATCCCAGAGAACCAATTCGGCTTCCGACACAAACACTCCACAATCCACGCAATAAACAAACTCACGTCGGACATCTGCTGGGCCCTAAACGCAAAACAACGAGTAGCCGCCTGTCTAATAGACCTCGAAAAAGCTTTCGACACAGTCTGGATCCCAGGTCTCATATACAAACTGAACAAAAAAAAGTTCCCTAAACACCTGACTAAAATGGTCTGGGACATGATCACAAACAGAACATTCGTAATGACTGAAAGTTCACACTCATCAAGCAAAGAATTCTCCATAAAAAACGGCCTACAACAAGGTACAGTAAATTCCCCGTTACTCTTCAGTATCTACAACAGTGACTTACTAAACCTCTTTGATCTCAATACATCCACCCATAAACGCTCCATAGCCTTCGCAGACGACCTAATCATATACGTAACAGGCCGCAAAACCAAAACTATAAAAACGGAACTTCAAGAACTTTTTGAGAAAATAAACGACTATTACCACGCATGGAAACTAAAGATCAACATAAGCAAATGCGAAACCATACTGTTTAGACCCAAGTCAAGTAAAATCGGCCCAACAGAAAGAGAACACTGCAAAAAATTTCAGATAAGAGAAAAAACAGACAAAGGGGCCCTCATACCACACAAAAACTGCGTAAAATACTTAGGGGTAAACATAGACTACAAATTAAATTACAAGCAGCACACCGAAATTCAACTTACCAAGGCCAATAAAGCATTTTGGAAAATGAAAAATCTATTCCACTCCAAACATCTCGACAGGAAAGTAAAAATTCTATGCTATCAAGCACTAATCAGACCGATCATAACCTACGGCTGTCCAATCTGGTACAACATATCAGCCTCCCAAATGGAAAAAATTCGCATATTCGAAAGAAAATGCATCAGAGCCTGCTTGAGTACCTACAGATCCGAACACAGCGGATTCAAAAAATATATAAAAAACAAAACAATATACGACCTAGCCCACGTCCACCGCATAGACTGCCACATCCTAAAGCTAATACGAAACCACTTCGCGCAAGCGGCAAAGATAAAAGAAAATAGTTTAATCTTCAGTTGCTTATTTCCAAATGATACATACTACAAAAGCACTCTGACAACAGGCTACATCCCGCCAGAAGCTTTCCCATACCTTGACGGAAAAAACTACCTACAAGACCAAAATAACATCCCGATAATCTACCATATAAAAAGGAAAATAGGGACCCAAACTATACTCTACGAAGAAAACCTAGATGGCCAGTCCGCAGACACCAGATGGAGATACAACATGGCCCTCCCTCTGAAAGACACCAAAGACAAACACAGAAAAAATTCAAAAAAATATTGGTGGATACCGAATCCATAATAAAATAAGAGAGAAAATCCTCTAAACCGATAAAACTCAATTCTGCCCCCGTACAACACAGGTGCAAACATCGTAATCACTGCAATTCGCCTTCTTTTAAAAGAAACTTATTTATTCAATATCCCCCTCCCCCTCCCCCTCCCCCTCCCCTTACCCCACCCCGCCCCCAAACACCACAGCACCCAAAAATATACTACCGAAGCGTCCTGTTTTGCGACCCAGTTTCCAGGACAAAAACAACAAGTAAGAACAAAATCACATAGAAGCTCCGCTCCTCCAGCGGCTTAAACCAAAAGATATATCCAACACGAAAAATGTAAAGCGTCAACAACATATTACAGCATGGCTACGTAGTACCGTTGCGTATCGGTACCTCTGCCTAAGATACCATTATATAAATTCACCGTTTATTGTGAACACTATAATGTATTCAAAATTGTATATTGGGTTTTAAATAAACAGCTTAAAAAAAAAAAAAGGACTACCGGGCATAGCCTTACTGACGAGTCCACCGGTAGTCCCGGGACGAAACGCACAACTCTCTTTTCATCCGCGACATTCGACCACGAGCCGCGAGACGCGAAAGACGAAAAGAAACGTGTACGCTTTTATCGAGAAATCGACCGAACGACGCTATTGTTTATCGACGTTAAGAATCAGCCGATGTTAATTGCAAATTGTCAGTTGTTGTTATCTGTTTAATAAACATTATTGGTTAAATATCACCTAGTGTACTTCAGTACCTATTACACCATTCCACCTCAGTACCATGGGGCGTTTACAATTTTTTTTTTGTTTTTTATTTATTTATTTATTTAAATTTTGCAATTTGTCTAGTAGGACATTTGGTAAAGTATTATAGCACTATACTAATATATCACGTGGGTGGCTACCCCCAGCGGGGTACCATCATCGTGTTTGTTAGGTTATGTCCTTTGTGATATCTGTTGGGTGTTTCCTTTTTAATCTTCTTTTTATGCTTGATGTGTTGACCGTTTCCGCTGCCAGCCAGTTCGGGTGTGTTGCTATTCTTTCTCTGTAGCTTCTTGCGAATCTGCTAATCTCTTCCTTGACCGTTGGTATTCCAAGGTCTTCCTTATGTCCTCGTTTCTAACGTACCATGGGGCGTTTACAATTGATCTAAGAATTTTAGCTTGGATTGTCTCTATTTTGCTTACATGGCTCATTGCTGCTGTTCCCCCAAGTGGTATTCCGTACGTCCAAATTGGTTTTATGATCGTTTTGTATATTTTTAGTTTGTTTTCTATGCTTAGTTTGGATTTTCGACTTGTTAACTAATACATTTGTCTCCCTGCTAATTTTGTATGTATTTTGTCTATTATAGATTTAATATGCTGTTTCCATGTGAATCGTGTATCTAAGTGGAGTCCTAGGTATTTGGCTTGCCTTGTTTGTATTATGTGCGTGCCGTTCTGTGTAATGTTTGGAGGTATCTGTGTTCGCAGTGTGAATGTAATGTGGTTGCATTTATCGGGGTTTGCTTTAATTTGTTTAACTTGAAGCCACTTTTCTATTTTTGTGATATGTTCTTGTAGTGATGTGACTGCTGTTGCAGGGTCACTGTGCCTGACTAGTACCGCTGTGTCGTCCGCGAATGTCAGTATCTTGCTATTAGTAGTTGTTGGTATGTTGGCCGTGTATAGTGTGTATAGAATTGGTCCTAAGACGCTTCCTTGCAGAACCCCTGCCTTGATGTCTTTAACTTCAGAGTATGTGTCTTTAATTTTGACTACGAAGGTTCTGCTGCTTAAGTAAGATTTAATTAAATGGTATATCTGATCCGGGAATTGTTTTCTCATTGATTGAAGTAGACTTTCGTGGTTTATTTTGTCAAATGCTTTCTCGATGTCCATAAAGAGGGCTCTGCAGTATTGTTTGTTTTCTAATGCTAGAATTATTTCATTTGTAAGTCTGTGCATTTGCTCTATCGTGGAGTGTTTGTTTCTGAAACCAAATTGCTGATCTGGTATTAATTTTTCCTTCTCTATTATTGGTTTTAAGCCATAGATAGTGTACTATGGTATTTTCATGTAGCTTCTCGGTGTGAAATGTGTTTCTGAAACAAGTAATATGTCAATATTATTGTTATACAGAAATGTTTTAATAGGGCCCGTTGTTGTAGACGACCGGAGTTCCAAGCTGCTATTTTCAGCGTGTCCATTTCAATTTTTTACTTAACGTGTTTGTAAATCATTGTAGCATCATTGTAATTTGTTGCGTTTGTTATCTGAGTACTGCATTTTGCTCATTTATCACTTTTGTTAGCATTTCAGTGTTTTGGATGGATTGCTTGAGCAGTTCCTTGATTTCTGTGGCGTCGTTGGCGTTTCTATGGCTAGTGTTCGACCCGTATGGAAGATAGAGATGCCGAAGTCCAGGCGACCACTCCGAGCGTTCAAAGCTTTACGTTTTCTTGTAAATACATAGATAATTTCAGTCGGAAAATATTTTTTTACTGCAGTTGGGACTCAGCTGTGGGAGTCCACAGTCGTATGAAAGTATGTACTATCAAGTGATACAAAATTTGATATACTTGGACTTAACTAATTAGCATGTAAATGCTATGGGCAAAAACATTTTGAATACCAACCAGCAAATAGTATTTTACCTATAACTATCTTCCAATATTGATCTGTTTATGCTTTATCTGTTCATGGATGCTGCTGGATCTCTTCAATGACTGTTCATGCTTTATCCCCTTAACTACTTGGATGATACCCCCTAAACCAATGTGGTAATGTGACACGGCAGCGACTTTTCTTTCAAGATCTGTATCGCCTTTGTATCGTCGAGACAATGTTGTTGAATTCCGGATGGTGGAAATTTGGCAATAGGCGCTGAAAAGTTAGAGGTTTTATTCGTAACGGGTAACTGTACGCTAGTGGCGACTGCAAAATTCTCCTTGTCTATTATGGAGAAGTGGTTATACGCTAGTGGCGAGGATGAGTAATATGGCCACAACAACGGTCAAGGAGGAATGATGAGAAAAAAGAGTCGAAGTTTGGGATGATTCAGGAAGAGAAACAGAGATTAGGGTGTTTGTTGTAGGACGAGTCTATGATGTTTGTTGCAGTATAAATTAGGAATTGGTCATCCAACTTCCCCCATTTTTTGGTGATCATGGTTTCTGAATCTGCATACATTCTAAAATTTATCTTATCATTAATCTAACAGTTATTGTTATCAATGTAGGTTTGTCTTATACAGAACCTATGGTAGAAGATTTGACGCTGTTGTCTTATAGGCTTACATATAATTCGCAGTTATATATGTCGGATCGTCACTGGGAATGGGGTTGTGGGCGTCAAATGAATCTTCTCGAGGATTAGCCATTGATACGGTACACACAGGCGTAGTTTATTGCAATGATAGAATTATTACAGTCTTGACAATTGATCACGGCGGTTCGGCACTCGCGACACTAGTGACGATGCTCTCGGGCTCGATAACGAATCCGCGGCCAACGGGATGACAACAGAACGTACTCACAAAGTCTAAGTCTGAAAATAATCACTGATCGCGAAGGCGTTACTCCTTAATCGATGAGATCGCGAGCGAGAATGCCTTTCCCGTCCCGATGATGCCACAGAGGAAAACTATAATGGGGTGTGTCTAAGGATACGAGATCATCGGATTCGTCGAGAAAAGCCTTCGTTCAGAAAGTAAGGGAAATTGACGTTGCTGCTAATTGGTAATCTCCATATCGGTGGTTAGAAAAGGATGTTAGTCGCCCTCGAGGGAAAGTTGCTAGTGGGAGACGCCGCTCGTTGAAAAATATGTCTCCCCTATCTTCCCGTAGTTGGGACAAAGACTGTTTGTCTGTTTGAAGGACTTTAGTTAACTAAACCTTAAGATTTATAACGGGCCCTCGGGCTAGCCGAACATGTACTGCGGAGACGCATCGACATCTGGCAATCATCTTACTCGAAGAATAGGGTCTGCGTGTGGCGAGCCACGGGACAGAAACCGTTGGAATGTTTACTGTCGCGTGTCGCCACGAATATTTCTTTTAAGGAGAGCTATAGAATTACTCCATACCTTTGTTAGGCAAAGCGTTCATCCCGTGACCGCGGCTACGTTCGGCGACTGACTGTCGCCTCGAGCCCAAGCTCATTATCACAATTCTCGAATAATTACAATCGGGTTGAATAACTACAATTGTTCAATTACAGCTATAGTAGACTCTAGGTTACAATGTTGCGGGATTATCCAAAATTCCAAAGGCTCCGGTGTTCTTTCATCTCCGACATATATATATATGATTGAAATTAAAGTAATCTATGAGTATTGTTATTCGTTGGACAGTTATTAATAATTAAAATACATAGTTAAGAGAGCCTTGTACGTTTTCGAGATCTCCTTCATGTGGTCCTTGTCTTCTCACAGATGATCGTCAGGGTTGTTGGATATTGCAGAACGTATAGCCATTGATTGTTTCCGACATATTTTCATGTTTCAATGTTGGCGTTTATCGTTTTCGCTGAGCAGTCCTGCGGTAGGTGGTTCTTTATCGTGTAGTACAGTAGTACTGCACTTTTTCACATAAATCTGCGTTACGACCAAAGAGTAATTCGTAAGGAGTACGATTAGTGAACTGTAGTAGAATCTAGTCATCCCAGTCTGTTTGATTTGGTTTAATATAAATGCTTTAGGTAGTCTTTGAGTGTTAAATGATAGCGTTCAAGAGATCCATTGGTTTGTGGGTGGTATGGAGTTGTGGTGATATGTTTAGTTTTAAACAAATTACAGAAAATTTGTATTAAGTCCGACATAAACTCAGGTCCTTGATCAGAAAGGATTGATTTGGGAATTCCAAAGCGCATAAATAGTTCGACTAGGGTTTTACTTACAATTACTGTTCGTGGTCTGGTAACAGTAGATCGTACTGTGCGGTTAAAGACAATGGACCTACTATGTCCATGGCTAGTCTATCAAATGGAAGATCAAATGTTGAGCTAGTTTCCATAGGTTGCTTAGTCGGTTTGAAGTTCGTTTTTTAATGTGGCAGGAATGTCACGACTTTATATAATCCAGAATATCCATCTTAATTGTTGGCCAATAATAATGTTCCTTAATTTTATTATATGTTTTATTAAATCTATAATAACCCGCTAGTTTATTGTTGTGATTTTCTTGTAAAATTTTATTTATTTCGCCTTGTGTTTTTGGCGTTATTTTATTGTTATGAGATATCTTTAAATCATTTGCGTTAGCATTTCGTATAATAAGTTACGTTTTACATTATTATTTTTATGAGGATAAATAAAGACAAAATTATCACTGTGTATTTTAGGATTGGAAGCACTTGAACAAATGTTTATACTTTATCTTATCGAAGTGTAGATTCTATGGGAATAGCAGATAAACTATTTGCTTGTTGTTCTTCAAACTGTTGACACCGTGTAATATAATGTCCAAATCGGACAAATTGTGAATGTAAACAACTAAATAAAAAAAAAAAACCATGTAATATTGCCTGTAAGTCAGTTATGCCAAGATTTGATTATATATATTCAGAATATCGGTTTCTTTCCTCTAAATCTAAGGACCAGATAAGAATAATTGGTGCGTTAATTTTTGCAACACACCGAGCTTTTTTCGAAAATTCTATCGGTTCTAATTATGTGTAATGGAATTTTATAAAATCTTGATACGTTTGAGGTTATGCGTCAGCGAACTGGCTTTGATTTATCGTAAAAAGTCGTGAAAGTCCATCTGCGTTTGAATTTATACATCCAGCTTTATATTTAATTTCATAACTGTATTCTTCTAATCTCAATCGCCATCTCACTAGTTTCGAAGAGAGTTTTTTGCAATTAAATAACCACTGCAGTGCTCGATGATTTGTATACCTAGATTGGGGTTAGGTTGAGGTTAGATTAGGTTAAGGTTATGCTCTGCCGAGTTGACGATTGCTAGAAGCTCTTTCTTTGTTGTAGAATAATTACGTTTCGAGTCGTTCAAAGTGCGAGAATAATATGCGACAGCTTAATACTTGTAGCTTTTCTTCTGGGAGAGGAAACATTCATAATACTTGACTCAATTTCAAAAAATTCCTATTCCGAAATGTCAGAAAACGACGATACTATCGCAAATTTATCGATTAATTATCGACGATACTACTTATAATTTTATTTATTTATTTACGGACGCAGCTCCGTAGAGGTATCTTTAGATCATTTAATTAAACTTTTGCTTTTGAGATAGGACGAAGTTACTATCGTTTATCAAACAAGTAGATTCTGTATTCGAATTGGCAAAAGCCAGTATTGTTACCATTTGTGAAAAATAAAATGGTAGGAAAAGCTAGAGGCCAAATTGATATTCATTGTAACCTTACAACGTGGGAGGAAATTTCCGACTTATTATTAAATTTGTATCAAGATAAGAAATCGTTAGATCAATTAATGGAGGAATTAAATTCTATCAGACAAATACGTAACGAAAGTATTTCATAATTTTATCAATAGTTGGAAGAACTTCAATCTAGAATCCTAGGTACAATTCATTCAGCAGATGGTGAAGATAATACGTTAACAGGGCGTGTAGCAATGTTTAATGAAATGACTTTAAATATTATAGATTCGTGTATCATTCATGTTGAGGTTAAGGTTGACTGATTGAAGAACGAGTGGATGAATTTCTAATAGAAAAGTATATTGAAATAATTAAAGGTATAAGTATAAATATAATGTATAAGTATACGTTTATGCTGATTCAGATCCTTACTCTCTTAGTGTTACTAGACAATGGAATGATAGGGAGCACGTTCATATATTTATAGCAAAAGAACATTACTAAAAAAGGTTGAGGTTATGGCTTTGGCTAGAGGCTACAGGGAACATAAATAGAAATCTATTTATAGCTCCTTTGTTTCTAGACCTTGTAACCTAAAACATAATTTATATTCAAGGGCACAATAATATGGATCTCTCCTTATTTAGAATAGTTTTTGTTTCACTAAATTCTATCCTCTGCGTAATTGAGGTCTCCAGGTCACGGATATACAAAAGTAAAGATGTAGAGTTTTTCTTGAAGTAATTACTTCAACATCTATTATGGAGAAGTGATTCTTATAGCCTAGTGGTGAGGATGAATAATATGGCCAGGACAACCATACAGGTGTTTGTTGCAGAATGAGTTTGTGATATTTGTTGCAGTACGAATAAGGAGTTGGTCATCCAACAATATTAATGCAACAATGAAGTTTTATTATTTTTGACTTTTTGTTCACGTTGAAATGGATCTCACTTCTAGGAACTCTACATCTTCTCTAGTGTTTAGTTTTTGACACAACGATTCTCTTTACAGCGATTTCTTTCGTCTCTATTATAGTACCGCGGAAATATCGCCGGCATACAAACAATGTCGACGATAAAGTGCAAATGGCCGACAAGCCGAAAGGGTCGGAAAACTTCAATAGGCCTAACGGTCATCAATATACTTCGGCACCACAGCCGTTGATGTTCAGTTAGCCGCCGGAGAGTCTAGAGTCAAGAGTCGTTAATCGAGAGTTGTCGTATCACATTACTGCATTAAGTTCACGCTAAATAATCATCGTTTTCTGTTTACTCCACTGTAATAAATCCATCTATCGATGCATTATCATATTTTCTTTTATTATTTAATTTGTACTTTACAATTTGTCCAGCTGGGCATTCGGCATTAATTGCTAACTAACATGTGGATGTGTTTGTTTCTGAATCCAAATTAGTAATCTGGTATTAATTTTTCTTTCTCTATTGTTGGTTTTAGGCAATCGTATATTATTTTCTCTAGTACTTTGGAAAACACAGGAAGTAGATATTGGTAGGTAAGATGCTGTTTGGTGTGGGTCTTTACCTGGCTTAGGTAACATTATGATCTGTGCTAGCTTCCATAGATTAGGAAAGTATTGGATTCTTAAAATTGCATTGAATATCATTGTGATTAAACGTAGTGCTTTTGGGGGAAAGTTTTTCAAGATTTTACCATTGATTAGCGTTTCTGGTGCTTTATTGTCTTTTGTTTTCTTGACTATGATTCTAATTTCTTGTGCTGTTGTATTAGGTATGGTGTAGTGCTTGTTAGTTAGGATACTAGCATATTGCGCATTTTCGTCGGACTGATATTTGGTTTTACTTTTGTTTTCTTTTCCAGCAGTGTTGTTCTTATAGAACAATTCGATTAGGGCATCTATTATTTGAGCATTTATGTAGATCGGTGGTGATTTAACGATATGAGTTATGACATTTCCTTTTGGGTCCATATCTATTTCTTCTATTAGTAGATCGAATGAATTTCGAAGTGGGATGTCTTGTAGCCATTGTTGCTTTTCTGCATCTGAAGTTTTGATGGCGCTTGTGCCTGGTATTATTTTGCGCTTTTTGTGCGCTGCTGCCATCTTCCAGTGTTCATCGTTCCCATTTCTTTTGTAGATGAGTTTTCCTGTTCTTTGTTTATTGGTTGTTTTCTACTTAATGTATTTGTAGCTTTATTTATGTAATATATTTCACCTTTGTTTGTTATTTTGATTGGTGGTATTTGCTGTTGCATTTTGGTGCTTTACCATTTGGCAATGTTTGTTGTCTTTTCGTTCACCTAAATTCGCTGCTTGTCGCACTTTCATCGAAGCACAGTTTCTCACGTCTGTCTAGCTCGGCTGGTCAGGCAGAACTGACATTATCATATAGAATAGAAACCATTGGAAATCCTAATTTCTAACATTTCTGAATAAAGAATTTCTATAATTTGCTCTCTCTATATCGAGTTATATACAGGGTGGTAAAAACTGGTGGTACAAGCGGAAAGGGAGTTATTCTATACGAAAAAAGAAATCGAAAATATAGAATAAAAATTTTTCGTTTGAGGCTTTATTTTCGAGAAAATCGACTTTGAATTTTCGCTCGGTACGCGTGCGGTACGTTATAACGGATCTTACTGTAGATCGTTGTCTCGATGTTTCCGCTTGTACCACCAGTTACCAACCACCCTGTATATTTTAATTAGATTGTTAATATTTTTACTCAGTAACAAAAGTAAAATGGATAGAAACGTGAAATCTTATTTGTAGTTAATTTCTACTTCTATTTTTAACGTTTTTGTAAAAACGAATACGCATGCAAAACAGATATATTACGCCAAAAATATTATTCGCAGCCTATCAACTACTGAAATTACTATAAAAGTGAAATTTAGGTTTTATTATAACAAAATATTATCGCGAAGAAAGTAAACAAGCAAAAAGTTATTGTATATAAAGAATATATTAATTAATTTTTCTTTTTTTCTAAAAAGAATAGAATAAACAATTAACTTTTCTTCCTAAGGCAACTAAGATTAATTATTGTGCTCGGACAGAAAAGTATGAACATTTTCGTAGAACCGTACAATGAAATAAGCTCTTGCAGCAGAGAATCATAGCGAGTATATTTCATTTGCGGTGGAACTAAATAGATTTTTGTATGATAGCGTGGAACGCCTTCAGTTCTTGGTCGCTGGGGCAGTACTAATCTGAGAATAACCTTATAAATGTAGCATTCGTTCCCTCTTTGGTAATACTATTCCCTAATTAATTCAAAGGTAGATGAGCCACTTACCGTTATTACTGCTGATTACTTGATCACACTCTCGTTTTCATTATAGATACATACAACATACACACACAAACTGCCTGCCCCTTAATATAAAAACGTGATATCGGTCTAATGGGTCTAATGAAACTAATGACTAGGAACTAATGACTAATGAAAATGATACAAAACAAATCACACATATCTACGACATTGTTATTATTGTTACCGTAATGTAATTGACAGCACTGCCTTTAAGTTAGTGAGAAAATCATCCTGTATGTTATCAATTATATTTTTATTTTCAAAATAGTATATCGCGTAAAAGGTGCTTTAGAAACAAAGTGTAAACATGCGCACTTTATATTTTATCTTCTTAATTATACTTTGAGGAAGATCTTTTAATCTTAGATATATTTGAATTTTATGTATATAATATATGACATTTTAGGTTTCTTTATAATGAACTTTTTAAAGTTAAAATAAAAATATTTGTCTTTTCTGGAATAATAACTTCTTAATATTTTGAAGCAACATAATTAATAAAAATATAATAAGTTGTGATCTATGGATCATGAAATTATTCAAATAAATTTATGACATTATTTATCTTGTATTATGTTTCTTATAATAATTATTATACAATAATTATATATAAAAAATAAGTAGTTCATAAAATATTTCATATTTCTCTTAAATGTTTATTAACCTCATATTTAAACATAATTCTTTCAATATGAAAGAAAAAAATTGTATTTTATAGAAGGTTATTTTATAAAAAACTTTTTATATTATACATTTATTTAGGTAACATAATATAGAAAGATATATTTACCAGAATTTTTATTTTTGACAAATTTTAGTATTAACGATATTGGCTGACAATTAATAATAAAATGCAAGACTCATATTTCAACTATTTAACATCTAATAATTTGTTGCCATGAAATACTTTAATAATGAAAGTTTTGAGAGCATATAAATATTACTTATGGCTAACATAAACTACTTGAAAATATAAATAATTAAAGTAAAAATTGATTCTTTTTGTCTCTAAATATGACATTAATTTGTAATATTAACATTTTGAGATATGTTATAAATAACATTTATATATATGCAATTAAGGAGTAAAACAGTTTATAAGCAATGAAAACATAATTGTTTTATTTTCCTGGAACTAATTTTTTGTTTTATTATCTAACAATTGAATGAAATATTACTAATATATAAGTCATTTATACTTCATTTGAAGTTTCGTTTATTTTACGTTTTCTGTATTCATTGTAATGCCATAAGAGTGATACAAAATGTAAAAGACAAGATAATGAATTATTATAGACGAAAAATTTAACTATTAAATGCTTAAGACTATTGTGGTTAGATTTCAGTAATTTGCCACATTTAAAATCTATGTCAGTAAAAAATCCTATCACAAATTGTGGCTTTGAAATATTCTTATTCTTAGTTTATAATACTATATATGTTAAATTAATTTTACATGTAATTATACTTTCACAGCTAATATTTTTTCTGTTGATTTTCAAAAATGTTCGCTCAAAGCTTTCAAGATTGTTACTAACCTTTTGTGCTCTTCATTGTATTTATTCACAACATGTAATATATACATAATATTCTTGAAATACCGTGTAAGAATTTTGTACAAAAACATTATCTAATTTTTAAATTAAGTATGACCTACATACATATATTGAAGGCAATTGTTCCTTTTTAAGATTCTTTTAATTGCAATTTATTAAATATCGATAGCCAATTAACATATAACAAGATTAATACTTAATTATTAACATTGAAATAATATATCCACTGAAAAAAATGTGTGATAAGAGATGTAAAGATCACAATTTGATCACAAAAGGTTAAATCATTTAATGTAAATACGCAGTTACGTTTCTTTTTCTTAACGAAGATATTCGAAACTCATTTAATAAAAAATTTCTTATTTACATTCATTCGTATGCTTCTTAGATACATAAATACAATCTCGCGACAAAACATTAAATAGTAATTTAAATTTTGCATAATTTTCAGCATTAAAATTTATTAAACATTTTGATCATCCTAAATAATTTCATTCATCTTTTATAATTCACCATTTTTAAAATAATTTTTTAACTTTATATTCATACTCACATATAATTAATTTCTTTGTGTTTTTAACGTTTTGCAAGTGTATGCATATATTTATAATATTCTATTCATAATATACGAATTATAAAGGACATTATATCACATTAATGTTACTACTATATGACTTGTTCATTTTCTTTTTACGGTACTCTCTCTCACGTATTTCATATAATAGCAATAACTGATAAATTTGAGAACGAAATTCCTCGTTCGTTTATAAAATGTATGATACAAGTAGAAAATATATGTGTGTGTGTGTGTGTGTGTCTTTCAATACATTTCATATATGGAAAACCAAATTTTGATATAAAAAGAGGTACTTCAAATTGTTCCTATTCGACATAAATACATTAATATTTGTACTTTCTATTTAACTTTTAACAAAATTTATTTTTATTTTTAAACTAAAGTCTAATTTCTTCTCTTGTTCGGTATGTTGAATAAATATTAAACATCTGATTCAGCACCTTAAAAATAATCCACCATCATATATAGTTGTAATATATTCCGTGTACTTTACTAATATTTATAGTTATAATTGGTATGATAATATAGTAACTCACTTTAAGGCCTCAATACTGCCATTTAACGTCTCTTATTCCCATGACGTCGACCGAACTTACGATTTTTTCTACAAAAAGGAAGTTGTAAATCTATTAATATATATAAAAAATATTTGTTCAAATTGTCAAAATGCTTAATATTTATATTCAATTTAATTCCTAAACTTAATGTTATGCAAACATACGAGCATAGAAAGTATACCTAATTTTACTCGGCGAAGGAACCGGAGTATGTTCGGCGATAACAGGTAATACAGAAGTAAATTTATCAGTTGGACGTAAAAGACGTGCTGTACGAGAAGATAATCTCCATATCAGTCTTTGCCTGTGAGGGGTTTGCTCCTGAGCATTGTATTTGCTCAATACAGCACCCACAGCTTCATGTGTGGAAAAGAAGCTTGTGTCTGAAATCTATAAACGTAATATACCAATCATTTATTGTTTTACCTGTTATATTTACAAGATTTAAAATTCATTAAATTATTATAACGTTACCTTACATATTTTCTGAAGTTCTATAGCAAAGTCCAAAAGTCTAAGCATTTGATGTCTTGATGTTACAGATGTATTGATAGTAGAGGAACTAGGAATAGCAGTAGTAGATATGGGAATATCTGTATTAGTATCTAATCGGTTCACTGCACCATCTAAGTATGTGCAGAGTAGAACAAGTGCTACTTCCGACGACTTCAAACTTGCACAGTTACCATCACATGCAACCATTTCTAACCTAAGTAGAAGCTCAGATTCCTAAAATAAAGCAATCAAATTGATATATCATTATAGTAATATAACCAAGTGTTCTATTTTTACATAAATAAAAATTATTACCGTTACAATACTGGTATACATGTCTCCTAGCCCTAGTTGTGATGCAATTGCAAGAAACATTGCATTGAATAAACGAAGAAAAGTTAAAGATGTAACAGGTTGAGTACCAGGTGCCCATTCTAACTTATTCCGTATTACTTCTGACATACGTTTAAGATCACCTCCAGTGCATTTGCACTGAGAAATTGAGACTAAGTGGTCAGCATCCAGTGACTGAGCTAACTGAACAGTAGCTATGTGAAAAGCAGATACACTGATACATGCCATATATTTTGGTCTTGCTTTCATTTTTGTTAAAAAACGGTCCATTAAATTGATGGCAACAAAAAATACATCCGATGGTAGATCATACCATACTTTCAAACACCTTAAAACATGGGCTGATCCATCACGAGCTCCAATTGTTATGTCATCATTCTGAAAGGAGAAAAAATATTTTATATAAAATAAAATTACTTATGATATTTTACAGATACCCAATTGTTCTATTATTCTATATGATTTATATACATACTTGTGATATATTAGGTAACGGAAGGTTAGGTTGATACTTTACTTCAAGAACCAAAGCTTCTTGCAATTGTTCAAGTAGCGGGTGGATTGCATCCGGTACAGGCAAGCCCGATGTGTCCATTCCTGCAATGTGTGACTGACAGCTCACTACAGCAATAATTAAAAGATAAAGCAATGCAAAATATGCGTAGTGTAGCTGATGATATGAATGTCACACAACAAGAATGGCGCAGCTGGCTAGCCTTGTATCTATAAACAGAAAATATTTATATTAAAATTATTATTTAAAAGATCTATTATTGTCTAAATTATTATGTTAAAGATAATAAATATATCTGTTTCTAGAATGTTTAATTTAACATAACAGTTTGTGATAAATAACTTATTCTTTAATAACATAAATATAGTCGAAAAATTGTATAAGTTGTTTAACTATTTTAATAAATTACAGAGAAATAACAAATATCAGAATAATTTTTTTCTTTAATACACTATAAGAAGACCATATTTTCTTCGTGACAATTGTTCCTATGTTATTTTAATACTAAAACTTGTAACAATTTTATTCCAGCTTCTTATTTTTACTTCTGTTCTTTGCTATTGTGTAAGGTGTGCGAGTTTGCATCCACGCGCCATCAATAGATTTATATACTTAAAAGTTTCAGGAATGTACTAGAAAATCATCTATATATAATTCGAAATAACTTTGAGCGCTTTCGATTTTGTATCTTTTTCTTTTATATGATTCCTTTTTTAAAATAAATTGAGTCAAAATTCTTTGCCGTGATAATATTTTTGTAGAACTACAGTCATTATAAAATGTTTAAATATATTATTACAAACGAGCTGAATTTACTATTTTTGGTTTAATTTAAAAGAATTCAATTTAGAATAGTGTCCTATTTTATAAATAGCGCTTCCAAAATCATGTAAATAAAATGATAATGTAATAAAGGTATAGAATTACAAAAAAAATCGAATATTGTAAAAATATAAGTCATCAATATAATAAGGAAATAGTTAATAAATTTTGCAAAATAGGACAAAATAATATAACGATAGTTTATAATGTAATAATAGGCTACTGTAAAATGATTTTCGAGAATATTCTAATGCGAAATATCGAATAGAAATGTGTAATTTATTTATTTGGTAATACTTAAGTCGTATTATTGTCATATATTATCAAAACGACAAAACGAGAAGATATATAACCAGCTGATGCAATGTACTGTCAGAATTGAAAGAACTTAAGTGTGTCTAAGTCTTCCATTATTTGTATCATACGTCAATTCAAAACGAGCCAAAAATGTCCAAATAAAAATATTTTCAATTAAATATGTTAAATATAAGGAAGAGTATTTAACTGAAATTAAAAGTTCAATGCAAATTTGTCCTGAAACATGGATAAAATAAAAAGATTTAATAAAAACTATTAGTTTTTGAAAGATATATATATAAAAACTAAAATCACATATTTACATATATATGTTTATAAATTTCACTGACCCGAAAAGCTGTTTAAAAATTACTGTATTGGTGATAGCAATGAAAATATGCAAACAAATCATAAAACAATATATGAAATAATGGTTTAGTTCATAATATTATAACTTACTACGAGATGCTTAATTTGAATTACATTATAGGTAATGACAAGATATAAAACAATAATGAATGATATAATGAAAGATATAAAACAAAGGAAATTGTTTATAAAGAAATTGATCCTCGCAATTTATGAAGAATTAATGTATCACTTAACGAAAGAAATGTTTATGTTGATCAACGATCAATTCGTTGTTAGTAACAAGATTCATACCTATAATATTTTCCCATATATAAAAGCAAATTAATGTACACACTTATCATTTATTTTAGACAATGTGGTATTATGAAATCACAGATCATCGAAATCTATAGGTATATATTGTTTTTTTCTTTACGTAAGAGCAACGAGCTCCTACGAAGAGCAAAGTATACACTCTATATAAACGCGTACTCGAATGATACTGTTAATTCGCATCTGCTATGCGAATCGTCACGGATGAGCAATATCCGAATTACTACGAATATGCACGAATTTGGACGAAGTTAACTGTAAAGCAGTATTAAGATCAAATAATATATGAAATCTTTGGTTAATAAACGAATTTAATCATTTATTTGCAAATGATAAAATTTCAATGATCATTTAAATAAGAATTAACAAATTATTTCAACAAAAATAAAAATGTATGTATTGTAAATAATGAGCAATAAAAAATAACTTTATGAAAACATAAACTTTAAAATGTTGAATGCGAGTCTGTGGAATATAGTTCTTATCTTTTATATTTATATATATACACGCGCGCGCGCGCGCACGCGCGCGCGCGCACGCGCACACACACACACACACACACACAGAGTACCTCATCTTATTTTTGTTATATTTGACACGAGTTTATACAATTTATCATACTTCATTATTAATTAAATTTCATAGCGATCCACATTTTCTTTATCTAATCGTAAATAAATATTATGCTATTTACTCTCAAATGCCAAGAACTATAGAGATCTCATTTACTCCTGTCATTTAATTTGTAGAAAGAAAAATTAGATTTTTATCGCGATTATTCATTATATATAAAGTTCCAATTTTGTAGTATTGTCAAAAGCTTTATCATTATTATCTTAACTAATTTATATTATATCATATAAAAGACATATCATAAATAATCAAATAATTAGAAGTACATATATACAGTATGTATATTCGTCGAACTCTTTCTCTGTTCTCATTACCACCATTTTGTTTTAGTTAGACATTTGAACATATATTTTATAAACACTTTATGCACTACAATGATATTTACAAAAAAAAAGCAAAGATTTACCCGGATGCGTCCGAAACGCTGTTACGTCGATAGATCACCCAATCTTGGCTTTTTTTATCGTATTTGTCGATACGGATAGGAAACAGATTCACGAACGAACTATTCCGTTTGACAGTTGTTTTAACAATAAGAAATGGCGAAGTCATGAACGTTCAGCTGATCATTACGAGCTTCCATACGCTCATGCGTAATAGTCCTTCCATAAGCGTAAATCTCTCTGCGAAAAATTTTAAATATGATGTCACTATATTTAGATAATTTATTATCTTCACTGCAGTTATATTATTTCAAATAATTTTCATTAATTTTAGAATTGAATATTCTATTTATAAATCTAGTTTGAATATAGCATTATTTCATAATTTTAAATTTTATATTGGTATTAAATATTATTAACATGTAGATTAATGATTGTGCCGTAATATAGGAGCAGAAGACAGCACAGATACGTAGCATAGGAACAAAAAACGTGAGAATTTCCGTAGATAACTTTTTGACACCCGCTTTCGAAGACAAGAGGCTATTTTTAAGTTGGGACACTAGCACTTAGCATGATTTTGTTCAGCAATGGTAACAATGCCTGTAATTTTCTATGATCATCATGTTCTCAATAGTCGAGCGTGCAATAAATGCAATTATTTCCGATGGGTAATTTAGCTAATTGTAATGACCCGATTGGTCAAAGATCACTCTGAGGAACGTCCGTGACCTTTATCTAATCACCTGGAAGCCTCATGTTTCGTCCAAATATCACTCACCCTTTTCCCCCAAATATTTATATCTATGTATATGTTATTTTATTTTGTTGTAGCACTATTAACTTGCTACTGGATCTTAAATTTATATGTTAAATTTATTAGTATTTTACTTATCTTATTGTATCAATATCATTGTGCTGCTAAATATTTAAAAAAAATAGATGATTAGATGTAAAGACCAAAGCTCCACAAAGTCTGAAAGGATGAACAAGATAAATAATAAAGAAATAATAGTAATAATAATGTAGATTAATGATCTTAATTTTATTGCAATACTAAAAATTTGAAATGATGCACATATATGTATTTCAGCAATATGTGGAATATTTTTGTTAAAATCTACTGATATAATCATTTTATTCTTGACATTTTCTTTCTCAATATTACAGTTAGGAAGGAACCTTAAGTATACATAAGTTATAAGTATGTAATCACTTTTGTAATATCAGATGATTTAATATAATATAGAAAAAATTTTTTGAACTATTAGTATTCCATAGATGTAGTTTATGAGCTAGCTTTTAATTTTTAGATTTGTTATGCTACTTCATTGGTTAACATAATATATATTTATACATGTATAAATAGTAAACAAGAATGATTTTTTAATACATTTTTACATTTTATAAAATGAAGCTTTTTACATTCATTCATTCTTATTATGTACAAATTGATAGATATTTAAATAAAAGTACTATATGGTAATATATTATAATAAAAATAACATCTCTTTCTTATTATACATTCCTATTGTCAATTATAGATTACTTTTATTTATATTATGTGAAGATATAAAATTTCATACTATACAAAGGTTTTATTTATTTTTTCTAATTACACAGATAATACAAATAATTTGCCTATTTTCCAATGTTTTAAGTACAAACTTTTGGTTACATTATTCAGCTCTGAAATATATTATTAAAGAAACACATTTCTTATCCATTCTCACTATCACATAAATTTTTATCCAATTTCATTTCCATATTTTTTTCTTGCTCTAACATTTTCACAGTTGCCTCGAGTGTATATAAATGTTCGTCATTTATACCTGGTGCTATTACTCGCATTGCAGATGCCAAATTATATAAATATTCTGTATTTGTTCCACTAGGACCATGAGACACTAGTATCTGTTTTGCTATTGTATATATGTCCTCTACACCTGCATAATTTGGATTATCTTCACCACCTATGTAAATTGTGATATAAAATCGCATATTTTCTGAAACTGATGATAATAGTTTTTTATTTTTAAGATCATTTGGAAAAGTATTATCTGTTAAAGAATATGGTGCAGTATTTTTAATGGAATAAGATGGATAAAAGAGAACACTTTTTCTTTCATAACCTCCTTTTTCTCTGTAATCCAAGTGTTTTACTACTTTATCTATATTTTGGGGTGATATTCTATAAGCAACACCCCATACTTCATCATTAGGATTATCAGAATTAAGTAATGTTACAACACGACCAGGCTATAACAAAATACCATTGTTTGTATACTTAAAAACTATGTATTATACATTACATAAAAGTCAACATAATATGAATTGTTAATAAGTAATAAAATAATTTACACTTAATGTAATATCTAAATTTTTAGACACTATTTTTAAATAACCATACACATATCAAATTCTATTAATGAAGAAATAATTACAAAAGTTGATTTTTACTTTTCTTAAAGAAAACTAATTAATCCTTTAATTGCAAAACATTATTTGCAAAACACAAAAAAAAAGAAAATCCCAAATTAATTTGAAATTTGAAATTTAAAAAACGTACATAATTTAATCGCAAATGTTAAAAGATGTTTTAAGTGAAAAAAATTATTTAAAGAAGTTTAACACACAATAATTATAATACGTACTCTACTAGGTATTCCTCTATGATCTATACTTTTCTGGTAAAATCTTCTGATATATCCTTTGATGTATCCAACGAGAATTTCTTCGTAAGGAAAGTCCGCTTTCCATATCAGTGAACCATAACCAAACACCCACATTATTACTTTTCTTGTTAAATAGTAATTGCCTTAATGATTGTTTGAACTTTTCATTTAAAATTATATTTTTTTGTAAAAATATATAAATTCCGAGTAAGACAGTATTTCCTATTCTCCTAAAACATATTTAATGTTGAATTCACATTAAATTATTAAGACGACAGATACATAGACTATTTAGTAAAAGTTTTAAAACAATCAAAATATACTTTACACTAAAATTTTGAATAATGGTTTATGAAATATAATTATTTCGAACAAATTTATTGTTCCTTCGACATTACGCTATTTTTATTATTTAAAATATACCTTTTTCTAATCTTTTGTCCAAAATAATTTTACATTAGTATGTATATTGAGAGAAATTATGAACATCATATATGTACATAGTATACAGTACATATACATATTTAATGAAAAGTACGTCAGATAATCACGCGAATGTTCAAATTTTCGTGTGTGAAGAGAGAACGAATTTTCATATTGATTTAAATGTGTAAGTTTTAATGTCTATTGACGATCAGATGATTTTATTTTGATATACGGTTATTAAAAGTATTTGGTACTAAAACTTAATATTTAAAATGTTTTCAAAATTTCTATGTACCGATGTACTTGCCATTCGCTGTGTTGATAATTTCATTTTTGTAGGTTAGTATCATATATGTAATTTTTTCACAATAAATAAAAGTTATAACCAAATCTTCATTTCTCCATTTAAATAGTAATACATATTTATATTTTGTAATTTTTATAATTTCCTTTTCAAATTATACATAGGTATGGGATGTGTACTATATATTTTTAATGCCAAAACATACAAATTGGAAAAAAAAATAAATTGTCTTTATCCATATAATATACATGGAATTGTTAAGGGCCCTAATAACAAATTAACTGTATTTGGTGCTAACTATTTTTCTACATATAAAATTTACCATAAACAAGAAACATTGATGTATGTTTAAGTAATATACATATAATATTTGTTTTATTAAGTATTATACTTTATTTATCTATATATTCATAAGAAAGTATATATTTTAGGATTGAAGAAGATTCTAATAAAAAAAGACTTAATGATTGGATTGTGGCAGCAGAATGGGTGATATTTGATGAATGCGATTATCTATGTGTTCTTTTAGCACATAATAATGTTTGTATTTATAACGTATCTAATGAATGCTATCAAAGCATATGTTGCGAAGAAAGATGTATTCTGTATCCTTATATTTATATATTTAAACAAAATATTTTAACATTAATCTTAACTTTATTATTAGATACGCTGGCTCCATGTTAAATAACAGTAATAGAGATCTAATTATTTTTAGTGGAACTGTATATCAGGAAATATTGATATGGCAAATAAATTATAATTGTCATTCTAGAATATCTCCAGTTTTACATCGTTTACAGGGGCACAATGTTCGTAATATATTACCTAAAGCAATGTCCTTTTTTATGCATTATGTTAAAGTTTAAGAATGCAAATGAACTGAATTCTAGGGTGTAATCTTTTCAATCACATATGATATAGCTACACAAATTATTTGTTCTACCTCAGATGACAGAACAGTCAGATTATGGAAAATAAGTAACAACAAAAGTAAAGACTGTAAGCTTACATTGGAAAGAAAATCAGTGAACACAAATTGGAAAGAAATTAATATAAAACTAATGCGAACAATGTTTGGTCATACAGCTAGAGTGTGGAAATCTATCATTAAAAATGAAATTTTATTTACAATAGGAGAGGTATATATCATTATGTATACATAGTAAACAATTGATAATAAAAATAATTTATTTTCATGTTCATAATCGAAGGATTCTCTTATATGCATCTGGTCATTGGATGGTAAACTACTTAACAAAGTTTGTGCTCACCATGGTGCTGCTATATGGAGTATTGACATATCAAATGATAATAAATGTGTTTTCACTGGTGGTGCTGATGGTGCAGTTTATGCATGGCCTTTTGTTAATGGTTATGTTCAAAAAGCTGTATTAATACCAAAAATACATACATGCACTGTGCCAAAATATGTTTGTTACTTAAGAAGTGGTAACCTTTTAATTTTTGATGAAAATGCTACTTTATTTATATTTAACAATTATTATAATAGTCTGCTAGGGTCATTGTATTTAAAGAAATATAGTACATATTGTGTTATGGAGGTTTCTTTATGCCACACCTATGTTTCTTTTGCATCAAGAGATGGATATATAACAATATACAAAGGTAAAGTAATAATAAAGATTGATAAAATTGCATTAGTTGTTAAGAATATTGTACATAATGATTTTAGAAGTTGCAGCTAATAGAGAATTACAACAGATTATAGAAACAAAGATAATGGAATCACAAATATTTTCTGTACAGTGGCTAGGAGATAATAAATTAGTAATTTGTGGCCTAAATGGAATTTTAAAAATATTTAATTTTACAGAAGGAGGTATATTTTATAAAATATAGAATAATTTGTTGTTTAGTAAAATTTAAATTTCCATTTAATTTTTACAATTTTTATTTTATACAGGATTAATTAATATAGAATCAATATGTTTGTTACCATATAGTCGAGAACGTTGGTTAACAGCGGCTGTTTTATATGAAGGACTATTAGTGTGTGGAGATAGAACTGGAAATATGCATGTTTTTGAGCTTGAAAAATCTGTATCATATAATGGAGCAAATGTACCTGAAGCAAAAAACAAACCTATCCAAACTTTTGTTAAAGTTCATGGAAAAATTGGTATTCAAAATTTCATAGTTTTGAATTCAAAATTAATATCAACTGGTCGTGATGGAATGTTAAAGTTTTATGAATTAAATAAATATAAAAGTGCAAAGTTATTATGCGCTTTACATAAACAAAAGATGCCAATGGATTGGATTAGCAGCCATTTAAAATCCTCTGATGATGTTCTTATACTAGGATTTAAAGAGGTACATACATATGTATTTAAACAGATGTTATACATATATATGTATATACATATTTTTTTTTACATTTTTTATCTTTCGTCGTTATTATTTATAGGTAGAATTTATAATATATAGTCTGCTCCACCATCGAACTTTGATAAGAGTTCCTTGTGGTGGTGGGCATAGATCATGGGATTGTATGTTACAAAATGAACTTATTACATTTGTATATATTCGTAATAAGCAAGTATATGTATCTAATTTTTCATTAACTTCCTTCATGTTGCCGGTTTTATTGGTGAGTAATTTCTTCATACTGAAAATTTTATACTTTCCCAGAGGAATTAAAAGCATATTCTTTTAAATTTTTAGAATGGTTTACATACAAAGGAAATATACTGCATCAATCCAATATCTAAAATTGGTCAGTATAATATTTTCATATCTGGAGGCGAAGATAGTACTCTTCGCATTAGTTACATCTCAAGTACACTGATGAAAAACAATCTCACTTTTCAAACATTGAGTATTTTTGATGGTCACATCTCTAGTGTTAAATTTATAAATTGTTTAAATTTACAAACTAATCTTTTTTACAATAAATATCTCATTTTTTCGGGAGGTGGAAGAGCACAATTAAAAGTTTGGGAAATTGATATAAAAGATAATAAAACATCCTTACAAAGTACAGATATTTCTTGTCATGACATTACATCTCACATGTTGTATGGATTTGATCGTTATCATAAAAAGCAGTGGCAAGAATCTAAATATTCTTATAATATGCAACCTGAGAGTCGATATATGGATATTGAAATTTATCGTTGCTCTATAAATTTACATTATATATTGCTCTTTGTTGCTTGTGCAGATGGATTTGTAAGGTACATTTTTTGCTTGATATTTATGAATTTACAATGTAGTATCTTATACAAATATACTTGTGGATATTCTGTATTCATAGAAATATAATTTTAAATTAATATTCATAGAAATTATTGTATTATTCATAGAAATATGTATAATCTTTATTTTTTGTAATCTAAAATGAATTTTTGAAAATCAAGGTATTTTTCTATTCAAATATTTACTTAAATATTATTTGCAGAGTATTTTTGTATGATATTACTGTGAAAAATATTTCACTCAAAGCACATGTAAAGTGTGTGGATCGTTGTATAACAAAAATAACTGTTTTGACATATGATGAAAAAATAATTGTCTTAACAATGTCCACTGATGGAATCGGTCGATTTATTGATTTCACTGATATTATTTCAAAGATTATAATATGTCCACAAATTGAAGAACAAGAATTTCACAACTGCAAAAATGTATTCATTGCAAAGTTTGATTTACATCAATCTGGAATTAACTCATATGACATAAAAGTGATTGAAAAAAGCGAATATTTGTTAGCAACTGGTGGTGATGATAATTTGTTTAATGTTATTTGTTTTAAAGTTCAGTCAGAAAGTAAGAAGGAAGAATTACATATTTCATTGTTATCAAAATGGAGTACTGCGACTGCACATGCTGCTCAAATTACAGGTACGTTTACAATTTTTATGTCAGTATATATTTTTAAATAAGCTTAACATTATTTATATTTATTCTGTATTTGTTAAATTACAATTAGAAAATATAAACGAATAAAAATAAAATAAAGTAAGCTAGAAATGTAAATAATTTATTGATAAAAATATTCAATTAATTTGAAAAGATATTTTCCAGGAGTAATATTTCACGAAAGAAATACAATTTTTAGCGTTGGAGTGGATCAGCAAGTAAATATGTATCATTATGATTATAACAATAGCACTTTATCTGTAACATTTTTGAAGAAAATCTTTACATTTGTAACGGATGTAAAAGGCTTAACTTCATGGTATAATTCAAAGTATGTTTATTGCTTCTATGATATTTAATTATGATAATCTGCATTATTATGTTTTAACGGATTAATGTTTGACTAAATTGGCATTAAAATTTAATTGTTTTAGTGATGAATCAGTCATATGTGTGTACGGTAGAGGATTTGAGATATTAACCCTCTAAGGTGAAATATATATTATAAAAAACTATGATGTCAGGTAATATCGTTTCTTGAAAATTTATTAATAAAATAGCATATATATATGTCGGAGATGAAAGGACATTGGAGCCTTCCCTTTGGAACTTAAATCCCTTAACACCGTAATCTAGATTCTATCATAGGCGTAATTAAACAATTGTCGGGTTTACATTAGAAGTAGAGTTAGGGGCGTGAAACGAAACTTCGTTTGGATTACACATTGTCGTTATGCAATAGAGAAGACATTGACTAGTTCAAATACGATTATTATAGAATTGGACAAGTAACCGTGGTAATTAGATACTCGAGAAACTAATGACAATGATCCTAGGTTCAATAACGAATCCGCGGTCAACGGGATGATAGATGAA